>NC_069500.1:799652713-799952713 GCF_027579735.1 Bombina bombina | reverse complement strand
GTTGTCTACTACACTACACTAAAGCTAAAATTAACCCTACAAGCTCCCTACAAGCTTCCTAATTAACCCCTTCACTCCTGGGCATAAAACACGTGTGGTGCGCAGCGGCATTTAGCGGCCTTCTAATTACCAAAAAGCAACCCAAAAGCCATATAAGTCTGCTATTTCTGAACAAAGGGGATCCCAGAGAAGCTTTTACAACAATTTCTGCCATAATTGCACAAGCTGTTTGTAAATAATTTCAGTGAGAAACCTAAAAATGTGAAAAATGTTGTTTTTTTTTTTATTTGCTCGCATTTGGCGGTGAAATGGTGGCATAAAATATACCAAAATGGGCCTAGATCAATACTTGGGGTTGTCTACTACACTACACTAAAGCTAAAATTAACCCTACAAGCTCCCTACAAGCTTCCTAATTAACCCCTTCACTCCTGGGCATAAAACACGTGTGGTGCGCAGCGGCATTTAGCGGCCTTCTAATTACCAAAAAGCAACCCAAAAGCCATATAAGTCTGCTATTTCTGAACAAAGGGGATCCCAGAGAAGCTTTTACAACAATTTCTGCCATAATTGCACAAGCTGTTTGTAAATAATTTCAGTGAGAAACCTAAAAATGTGAAAAATGTTAATTTTTTTTTTTTTATTTGCTCGCATTTGGCGGTGAAATGGTGGCATAAAATATACCAAAATGGGCCTGGATCAATACTTGGGGTTGTCTACTACACTACACTAAAGCTAAAATTAACCCTACAAGCTCCCTACAAGCTTCCTAATTAACCCCTTCACTCCTGGGCATAAAACACGTGTGGTGCGCAGCGGCATTTAGCGGCCTTCTAATTACCAAAAAGCAACCCAAAAGCCATATAAGTCTGCTATTTCTGAAAAAAGGGGATCCCAGAGAAGCATTTACAACCATTTGTGCCATAATTGCAGAAGCTGTTTGTAAATAATTTCAGTGGAAAAACTAAAGTTTGTGACAAATTTTGTGAAAAAGTGAACTTTTTTTTTATCGCATTTGGCGGTGAAATGGTGGCAAGAAATATACCAAAATGGGCCTAGATCAATACTTTGGGTTGTCTTCTTAAAAAAAAATATATACATGTCAAGGGATATTCAGGTATTCCTGACAGATATCAGGGTTCCAATGTAACTAGCGCTAATTTTGAAAAAAAGTGGTTTGGAAATAGCGAAGTGCTACTTGTATTTATTGCCCCATAAATTGCAAAAAAAGCAAAGAACATGTAAACATTGGGTATTTCTAAACTCAGGACAAAATTTAGAAACTATTTAGCATGGGTGTTTTTTGGTGATTGTAGATGTGTAACATATTTTGGGGGGTCAAAGTTAGAAAAAGTGTGTTTTTTTCCATTTTTTCCTCATATTTTTTTTTTTTTTTTTTTAGTAAATTATAAGACATGATAAAAATAATGGTATCTTTAGAAAGTCCATTTAATGGCGAGAAAAACGGTATATAATATGTGTGGGTACAGTAAATGAGTAAGAGGGAAATTACAGCTAAACACAAACACTGCAGAAATGTAAAAATAGCCATTGTCATTAAGGGTAAGAAAATTGAAAAATGGTCCGGTCATTAAGGGGTTAATAAAGATTTGTAGGTTAGTGGATCTGCTTTAAACTATATTTTACAAATAAATGATAAATCAGATGGATTGAATTTTCTGTAAAATTTGCAGGTAATATTTTTTTTGCTAAAAGAGATTTGATCATTAGTGGCTTCGTTTTGGACCATGCTTTTTGTGTTCAGCCTCATCTAAAAAATTTATTTGTAGACACTATTGATCAGTAGAAATATATTTTTATATTATAATTTCTGAGAAAAAGCGAGCAGCTTTTTTTTCTTCTACTTTCAGAAGTAAAATTCTGGGAGGTTTAGGGTGAAATCTTATACATTTAAAGAAAAAAGCAATAGGGAAAATGCTGTCAACTGGATTCAAAAAGGCTTTTTAAGAAGATTTTTAGACCTCTACCATTGACTTAAACAGCTGTAAACAAACAAAAATGTAATCTTAGTTTCAAATCATTTCATCTATGTTTTGAAAGTTTCTCTAATATATGAAGACTAAACGTCTGGGAATCTCAGAATCTCCTGTTTACGAGACAGACGCTTTAACCAACTAAACCACAGCGCCTGACAATTAATTAAATCTGGATGGTTTTTGTAGGAGTTGTTTTAGACATCTAAATAATAATGCATTTGAGTTTTTTTGTGTGTTCTGGGCTTTGGTACGTTTGTTGAGTGTTACAAATGAAAAATATATGAGATTTTTTTTATTTTTTTATAAAATTAGCATGTGTTATTTTCTTTAATAAAGATTTGTAGGTTAGTGGATCTGCTTTAAACTATATTTTACAAATAAATGATAAATCAGATGGATTGAATTTTCTGTAAAATTTGCAGGTAATATTTTTTTTGCTAAAAGAGATTTGATCATTAGTGGTTTCGCTTTGGACCATGCTTTTTGTGTTCAGCCTCATCTAAAAGTTTTTATTTGTAGACACTATTGATCAGTAGAAATTTATTTTTATATTATAATTTCTGAGAAAAAGTGAGCAGCTTTTTTTTCTTCCACTTTCAGAAGTAAAATTCTGGGAGGTTTAGGTTGAAATCTTATACATTTAAAGAAAAAAGCAATAGGGAAAATGCTGTCAGCTGGATTCAAAAAGGCTTTTTAAGAAGATTTGTAGACCTCTACCATTGACTTAAACAGCTGTAAACAAACAAAAATTTAATCTTAGTTTCAAATCATTTCATCTATGTTTTGAAAGTTTATCTTATATATGAATACAAAACGTCTGGGAATCTTTATTATTCTTTTATATTTGCCCAGAATATTGATAAAAGACATGATTTGGGATTACTATTGAACTAGGAAGAATAAGTTGAACTATCTACATGTAAAATTTGAAAGGTAAGTCTTTAAAGTTGTAGAAATGTATTGTAATTACAATATACTAACCATTATTCTTTTACTAATGTTATGATATTCATTTAATCACTGAAGAAGTATTTTACTTTTATTTTTTTTAAGTACTTATGCATACAGCAACTATCTCATCCCAATTTGTTACTCTTATCAATATTGATGTCCTGCTAGACCATTTATGAATTTTTAAAAACCTTTTCATCATATAATGCTTTTTAAATAAATGAAAGGCACTGCTGAGATTTGAACTCAGGATCTCCTGTTTACTAGACAGGCACTTTAACCAACTAAGCCACAGCACCTTGTAGTACCTGATGGGTTTTTATTGTCTCAGAGGCTGACATAGAGTGAAATATTAAGAAAAAAACACATTCTATGTCATTTACATTTTAACATCCAATCAACAACTTATATTATCATGTAATTTAACACACAGTTTGATTATCATTCATTGTATTTTAGAGACCTTTATCCTTTTTTTAAATCAATTAAATATGACAAATTTACAGAAAGCACTGCTGAGATTCAAACTCAGGATCTCCTGTTTACGAGACAGTCACTTTAACAAGATTTGTAGGTTAGTCGATCTGCTTTAAACTATATTTTACAAATAAATGATAAATCAGATGGATTGAATTTTCTGTAAAATTTGCAGGTAATATTTTTTTGCTAAAAGAGATTTGATAATTAGTGGCTTCGTTTTGGACCATGCTTTTTGTGTTCAGCCTCATCTAAAAGTTTTTATTTGTAGACACTATTGATCAGTAGAAATTTATTTTTATATTATAATTTCTGAGAAAAAGCAAGCAGCTTTTTTTTTCTTCTATTTTCAGAAGTAAAATTCTGGGAGGTTTAGGGTGAAATCTTATACATTTAAAGAAAAAAGCAATAGGGAAAATGCTGTCAACTGGATTCAAAAAGGCTTTTTAAGAATATTTGTAGACCTCTACCATTGACTTAAACAGCTGTAAACAAACAAAAATGTAATCTTAGTTTCAAATCATTTCATCTATGTTTTGAAAGTTTCTCTAATATATGAAGACGAAACGTCTAGGAATCTCAGGATCTCCTGTTTACGAGACAGGCGCTTTAACCAACTAAGCCTCAGCGCCTAACAATTAATTAAATCTGGATGGTTTTTGTAGGGGTTGTTTTAGACATCTAAATAAAAGTGCATTTGAGGTTTTTTGTGTGTTCTGGGCTTTGGTATGTTTGTCGAGTGTTACAAATGAAAAATATATGAGATTTTTTTATTTTTTATAAAAGTAGCATGTGTTATTTTCTTTAATAAAGATTTGTAGGTTAGTGGATCTGCTTTAAACTATATTTTACAAATAAATGATAAATCAGATGGATTGAATTTTCTGTAAAATTTGCAGGTAATATTTTTTTTGCTAAAAGAGATTTGATAATTTTTTTTTAATATTTATTTATTGTTTTCTCTTTAACAACAACATCAAATCACAGAAAATCAATAACAATAACACCTTGAAAAATATATCATACATTGGATTTCCATAAAAAAACAAGTTCAAACATATGCAAGAGTCCAAACTCCCGTAATAGCTTTACCTTATATATATAAAAAAAAATCACCATAAATACCTAACCAACTGGATAGGATACTCTTTAATAGGCAATAAACTAATACGGGTCTCGAGTTCCAACTCCTTTCCTAATCCTTCCTTAGGAAATTATATGCATCAACAGATAAATCGCCATGAAATAAAACAAGACAGTGACAAAACAAGACATACACAAAAAAAATAAAAAAATAAATAAATAAATAAATAAATAAATAAATAAATATTATAATATAGATTTCCCCTCTCCTCTCCCCCGCGCCTCACCACCTCCGCCTCCGCTACCCCTGATGAAATGCCCCACAAAACTATACTATCCATTCATTTGGGAAAATATTCAATAGTGTAAGTTCCGCAAAACTCACTGATGATAGAAAGGGAGAAAGGATCAATTTTTGGAGCGTATTTGGATAAGATAAAATTACCGGAGACCATCTCCAAAGAAATTTCTTAATACTATTCTCGGAAGCATCATGGAGATGGTGTGATTCAAAAAGGATTTGATCTTGATGTATTTTAAAAACCGTGGCTAATCCTGGTACATATCTAGCTTTCCAATTTTTAAGTATGCCATATCTAACAGCCAGAATTATTGTATTTAGACTATTTATGGTACTACTATTGAAAGCATCTTTTCGCGGGCATAAAAAAATAATATCCTCCGCAGATAGTCCTATTGTAACTTTAGGGCATGATCAGAACATATGCAGTGTATCTGCTCTAATATGTGCACAACGTGGGCATATATTAGCTGAGGAGGGATAAAACTTAGCTAGTTTCCATGGAGAGAGATTAAAATTATTAATTAGTTTCATATGTGATTCATTCCAAGATACCGGGATTTTACATTTGCATATTGACTCAAAGCTCTGTTTAATTGTTCCATGATCTATCGCAGGAATTAGGGGAGACCAAGATTTACAGATATTGTCAAAGATAAGCAAGCTCTGCTTATTCAGCATAATGTCATACATCAAAGAGATCGAAGAGTCCCCTGTTGTGAATTTTTGTATACAAGACTTAATCTCCGCCCAGGCTGAAAAATAGGGAGCATACCAATTCTGCTCTGAAATGAAATGACGGATTTGAAAAAAGGCAAATAAACTAGATCTAGATAATCCGAATTTACTGAAGATAGCTTCCGCCGATAACATTTGATAGTTTTCATCAAGAAGTTGTTTTACATGGCATAACCCTTTTTAGGCCCAGTTTTTAAAAACTTTCTGATATAAACCCGGAAGAAAGCTTGGATTATTTAAAATCAGAAGAAATTCAGAGACAGAGTGATCTAACTCTAAAATTCCACAAAATTTTTGCCAAGCGTGTACTATATGTTTGATAGAGATAAGACAGCTCACATTCTGCGGCAGTTTCTGTACTTGTACATGTAGGATAGCTTTTAGAGAAAACGGGGGCAATTAGAGAAGATTCTATTTCTTCAGATGCTACTATATTAGAACCGGTGAGCCAATCTATCGCTGTTTTGACCATGGCAGCTAGATTATACAGTTTAACATTAGGAAGAGCAAGTCCTGCTGCTCCAGTACTTTGCATTAATCTTACAAGAGCAATTTGAGGCTTTTTTTTATTCCAAATGAATTTGGAAAAAAGGGCATTAATTAATTTCAGATCCTTATTTAGTATAAATAGAGGAAGATTCTGCAAAGGATATAGCAAGCGAGGAAAGATGATAGATTTAATTAGGTTAACTTGTGCTATCAAAGATAATGGAAACGCTGTCCAAAGTTGTAAGTCAGCTTGAATCTTTTGAAATAGAGGCCCAACAT
Source organism: Bombina bombina (assembly GCF_027579735.1). NCBI lineage: Eukaryota > Metazoa > Chordata > Amphibia > Anura > Bombinatoridae > Bombina > Bombina bombina. The sequence continues at coordinate 799,946,398 of NC_069500.1, read as the reverse complement.
TATCTTTATACCAAAAAGTAGGGTTTTTATGCAAGACTAAACCTAAATATTTAATAGCATTGACGCGTTTAAAGGGAACATTGGTAGCTACTATCTCTGTGTTATTAAAACACAATAATTAGCTTTTTTCAAGATTTATCTTGTACCCAGAAAAAGAGCTAAAGCTTTTCAAAATTTTTAACACAGTCGGTATAGCCTGTTGCAAGTTAACTATGAAAACTAGCACATCATCCGCATATAACAATGTTTTAAGGTACTGTGTACCAAATGGAATTCCACATAATGCTTCTCTAAATCGTATTGCTAGTGGTTCCAAAGCAATATTGAAAAGAACAGGGGGCAGGGGACACCCCTGTCTAGTGCCTCTCTGTAATATTATTTTAGGAGATAATGAACCATTAATAAGTAAGAAAGAAGTTGGATTATGATACAACCTATGGATAAAATGTACAAACTCTCCATTAAACCCAAACTGTTCTAATACCCTAAATAGATACTCCCAAACAATAGAATCAAATGCTTTAACAGCATCCAGGGAAAGAATAGCCAGATCTTGCCATAAATTTTTTTTATTACCCTTGTCAGCATTCCAAGCGTAATCTAAAACATTAATTAATTTACGAATATTTTTTGTTGGGTTTCTATTAGTCATAAAACCAGTTTGATCTGGATGTATAATTTTATGTATACACATAGACACTCTCGAAGCAATGATAGACATTAATAGTTTGTAATCTATATTTAGAACAGAGATCGGTCTATAAGAGGCCGGGTCTTCAGCATTTCTATCTTTCTTTAAGATAAGTGAGATATTTGCCACTGAAAAGTAATTTGAGATAGGATTCTGTGTACATAAATAAAAATTGAAAAGTTTTTCTAACATCAACAGAATATCTTCACCTAAGCATCTATAAAATTCAGCAGGGAATCCATCTGGTCCTGCAGCCTTATTCAACTTTAAATTATCTATGGCTTTTCTAATTTCTTCCGATGAAATTGGAGCATTTATTGCTAATAGATCCTCAGCCGAGAGTTTGGGTATCTTTATCATATTCAGAAAACTATCTTGATTCGTAATATCGGTTTCCACTGTGGAATAAAGCTGTTGGTAATGTGCATAAAAAGTTTCTAGAATGTCTTTAGTTTCCGTAGACCTACCTTTATCTGTTTGAATAGCGAGGATCAGATTCTTCTTTTTTCTAGCTTTAATAAGTCTGGCCAAATATTTGGCCGAGCAACCATGGACACCTCTAAAATAAAGATTTATTTTGGCTTCTTCCTCTACAAGTTTTTGTTTAAGAAAAAGATCTCTTTCCTTTCTCTTGTCTCTATACTTTCCCCAATAGGCCGCCGTATGGTTTAAACAAAACTTTCTATACGAATTTCTAACTTGATTTGTGATTTGAATTTCTCGTGCTCTCCTCTTTTTTTTTCCTATACTTACAAACGACTGAATCTCTCCCCGTAATACTGCCTTATATGCCTCCCAGAAAATTTCCGGTTTATTAAGATAATGTATGTTCTCAATATAGTATCGCTGCCAAGATGCTTTCAAGTAACTAATACATTTGGGATTAGTGTATAGATAACGGGGGAAAACAAATCTAGCTGTTTTAATCCTTTCCTTATTACCTAGGGGAAAAAATACTGATACTATGATATCCTGAATCTCTAATTCCTGTATAGATAATATTTCAGAGATTTAAAAAAAATCTATTCTAGAAAAGGTTGCATGTGTTTTCGACTCACATGTGAATGACAGCTTATCTGGGTTTTTTAATCGCCAAATGTCTACTAATTTTAGACTGGTATACAATTGTTTTAAGAATTTTGCATTTCTATCATAGTCTGGTCTATTTTTCTTGGAAAATCTGTCCAAAACTGGACAGAGTGTAGCATTAAAGTCTCCCCCGAGTATTAAATTCTCAGTAGAAAATGGAATTAGTTTCAGTTTTATTTTTTCCCAGAAATCTCTGGAGAAGTTATTAGGGGCGTATAAATTACGTATCACAAGCTTTATATTATTTAGTTGGATTTGGAGTCCGCATTTTCTGGTTCGCCCGGCAGTAGAAATGACTTCGCCTACCCACTTTTTCCTCAATTTTGCTGCTTCTTGCTCGTTAAGATGGGTCTCTTGCAGGAGAACCATATTAGGATTATGCTTCGCTAGTGTTTTAATAACGAGTTTACGCTTAATGGGGGAAGTTATTCCCCCAATATTCCAAGATAATATTCTAATTCCCTCACCCATCTGTCCACAAAAATTCAACAAAGATTAGGACAAAAGGGCTTTCCGGAGAATAACCCAAAATACTACACAGGGACGGAGAGTATAGGAGGGAAGGGGGCGGGAGAGAGAGAAGGAGAAAAAGAAAAAAAAAAAAAAGACATCCCAAATAGGGCCACATAACATATATTCAAAATCACTAACACTAACTAATATAAACATCATAATATCCCTATATAAAAGGTCTGATCAGGGTTTAACCTATTTACTCTATCTTGTCAGCTGACATACACCGTGAGAAAATCTATATGGTCTCCAGGTATGTTTTGACTTCTGAGACGTCTTCAAAAGAACGTCTGGTGCCTTGATCTTCAACAATAATCCATGCAGGATAGATCATCCGTGCTTTTAACCCCTTATTTATTAATTGTGTACAGTATGGGGCCATTGATCTTCTTTTAGAAGAGGTCTCAGAAGAAAAGTCCTGGAACATTAATATCCTGGAATTACCAAATAACGGGGGGTCAGCAGCTTTAAATAACCTCAAGAGTTCCAGTTTATCTTGGTATTTTAAACATTTGAACAGGCAAACTCTATTCTTTAAGGCTCCATCTGGAGAGGTTTTCCTAGGACCCAGTCTATTTGCCCGTTCAATCATAAGTGGTAAAAGATGGGAAGACATCCCTAGTGCCAGGGGTAAAGTAGTGGAAGTGAATTTTAGTAGATCTTCATATTCTAATACTTCCGGGAGACAAACTAATCTGATATTGTTGCACCTGGAGCGATCTTCAAGATCCTCCAGGCGCAGCTGCATGTTTTTAATTTTGGTCTCCTGTTTCTGTGTTATCTCGGTAAGTGTATGAGTTTGATCTTCTACATCAGAGATTCTAGTCTCTGCCTCTGCTAGTCTGGCTGAAAATTGTCTCACTTCAGATGACAGTGTACCTAGGTCAGTAGAAATTGAGCCTAATTCTTTTTTAAAAAATTCAAATTGAGGAGAAAATATAGCTGAAATTTTGGATATGAGTTCTTGCAGGTCAAGAGAGCTCTTGCTAGTCTCAATTGAACTATCAAGTCTGGTATCAGATATTTTATTATTATTTTTTTCTTTCATTTTTGCAGGCATTATGGGTGAATTAGCTTTCACCTGAGTGATATATTTTTCCATAAAAAAGTGCATTAATTTGAAAAAAGAGAAACCTGAAGGCCAGAAAAATCTGGCTGCACACACGTGAATCTATACAACCTGTGTATATCTAAATACAACTGTGTGGGACCCACCCCTTTTAACATCCTCGTTCTAATAAAAAAAAAAAATTATATATGTGATATATATGTGCAAGAAAAAAAAAGAAAAAAGAAGGCCTGCGAAGCACCAAGCGCAACTGGCCAGTCAAGAGTATACTCTCAGACTTCTATCCCTCTAATCCTTTTTAGCAAAGTATTTAAGATAGGTATACAAAAAGATAGCTTTTCACTTCCTAATGATATTTTCTAACACAGAAATAATGTCTTACAGTATAATCCGAGGGACTATTTTGTAGTAAATATAATTGGATGGCACTTGACTAAAGCATCCCTAAACCAATTTCAGTATATATAAATGAGTTAACTAGCATTACCAACCAACTTGCACCTATACAAAAAAAATATAGCCCAGTGTTACACATACAACTATACATAACTTCATCTGTATATATATCTCTTACAGAAAAGGACACCCTATTGTGCCCACACACTAATCAGAATATTACTTAACATTGACTCTACATATCCTAGCTAGCAGTGTCTTCTTACTCTTCAACATTCATAAGGACAGGCATATATGAAATCTCTAGGCAAGGGAAAACTCCAAGCTTGACACTAAAGTCTATAAGTAATTTTAGGCGGACTACGCCCAAAAAGATCCTCCTGAAATTGACTTTGATTGGGAGTTTGTATCATCCAGGTAGAAAACAGAAGAAAAAAACAAACCTCAGCCTCGAATTTTACTTTCTTTAACAAGCAGGAGCCATTCTTATAAAGAGCTTGCTATATTGATAATGCGAGGCATAACAAGGCTAGAGGGGCTACCAAAAAGTTCCAGGTATAGAACTATTTGCTGCTCTGGAAAAAATGCTTCTTATGATGAGATTGTAAATAAAGTCAAATTATAACGTCTTTCCACAAAGGCAGGCTTGCAAATCACAAAGTTCAGTGTCTATAAAACAAGGGTGTACAAAGATTTATAATTGCACTCACATAAATCTCCTTGGTTGCGTGGTATTGGGATCTGGAAACCTCCCCAAAATAGCTGCCTTCAATCTTTCAGCAATACCGCTCGTTCTCCTTCTGAGGCTAGAGGTCTCCTTTACTCCTGCGCGTCTGCAGCGCTACAATGTATCTAGCCTGCTGTATCAGGATGTTTCACCACACCTCTCCATCCCATTAGATGATTCTGAGGGCTCGTCTGCACCGTGCTCCCTGATTGGACACCGGACTTTCACTGAACTCATCCACCTCCTGTAGCTGCAAGGATCTGAAGGGCTGCTGCGGTCCGTGGCGGAAAAAGCACAAAGCAGGTAACAATGCCCTAGGAGGTCTTATAACCCCACAACGGGCATACCGCGCTCTCGTTCCGCAACAGTCTGGCAGAAGATTTCTTGGTTGCAGGGCTTGCGGGGGTTCCGGACTGTGCAACCAGGCACACATCTGTTGGAAACCAGTAAGAGAGCCCAAGCTCACTCCATATGAGGGTCGCAGGATATATCCTGTATAATAGTAGGTTTCACCCTTATTAGGACACTGGGAAATTGTTCTCAGCTATAGCAAAATTGTGGCTCTGTCACCTGAGCCTATATTATATCAACCGGGGGGTGTAACTGCGAGGGCCTGGTTAGAATAGCCCGTCTCTCTAGGGTGCAGTCCGCATCAGCAACGAGAGCAAACGCATGTGGGATTAGCTGACAGAGGCAGGCTGGCTGAGCTCCACTCTACACGCCGACTTTCTGCGTGTGCTCTACTCAGCACAGCTCCTCCCACTGGAAACACTCCCCCGCCAGCCAGTCGAGGTCATGATGAGATTTGATCATTAGTGGCTTCGTTTTGGACCATGCTTTTTGTGTTTAGCCTCATCTAAAAGTTTTTATTTGTAGACACTATTGAGCAGTAGAAATTTATTTTTATATTATAATTTCTGAGAAAAAGCGAGCAGCTTTTTTTTCTTCTACTTTCAGAAGTAAAATTCTGGGAGGTTTAGGGTGAAATCTTATATATTTAAAGAAAAAAGCAATAGGGAAAATGCTGTCAACTGGATTCAAAAAGGCTTTTTAAGAAGATTTGTAGACCTCTACCATTGACTTAAAAAGCTGTAAAAAAAAAAAAATGTAATCTTAGTTTCAAATCATTTCATCTATGTTTTGAAAGTTTCTCTAATATATGAAGACGAAACACCTGGGAATCTCAGGATCTCCTGTTTACGAGACAGGCGCTTTAACCAACTAAGCCACAGCGCCTGACAATTAATTAAATCTGGATGGTTTTTGTAGGAGTTGTTTTAGACATCTAAATAATAATGCATTTGAGGTTTTTTGTGTGTTCTGGGCTTTGGTACGTTTGTCGAGTGTTACAAATGAAAAATATATGAGATTTTTTTTATTTTTTATAAAATTAGCATGTGTTATTTTCTTTAATAAAGATTTGTAGGTTAGTGGATCTGCTTTAAACTATATTTTACAAATAAATGATAAATCAGATGGATTGAATTTTCTGTAAAATTTGCAGGTAATATTTTTTTTGCAAAAAGAAATTTGATCATTAGTGGCTTCGCTTTGGACCATGGTTTTTGTGTTCAGCCTCATCTAAAAGTTTTTATTTCTAGACACTATTGATCAGTAGAAATTTATTTTTATATTATAATTTCTGAGAAAAAGCGAGCAGCTTTTTTTTCTTCTACTTTCAGAAGTAAAATTCTGGGAGGTTTAGGGTGAAATCTTATACATTTAAAGAAAAAAGCAATAGGGAAAATGCTATCAACTGGATTCAAAAAGGCTTTTTAAGAAGATTTGTAGACCTCTACCATTGACTTAAACAGCTGTAAACAAACAAAAATGTAATCTTAGTTTCAAATCATTTCATCTATGTTTTGAAAGTTTATCTAATATATGAATACAAAACGTCTGGGAATCTTTATTATTCTTTTATATTTGCCCAGAATATTGATAAAAGACATGATTTGGGATTACTATTGAACTAGGAAGAATAAGTTGAACTATCTACATGTAAAATTTGAAAGGTAAGTCTTTAAAGTTGTAGAAATGTATTGTAATTACAATATACTAACCATTATTCTTTTACTAATGTTATGATATTCATTTAATCACTGAATAAGTATTTTACTTTTATTTTTTTAAAGTACTTATGCATACAGCAACTATCTCAACCCAATTTGTTACTCTTATCAATATTGATGTCCTGCTAGACCTTTTATGAATTTTTAAAAACATTTTTTATCATATAATGCTTTTTAAATAAACGAAAGGCACTGCTGAGATTCAAACTCAGGATCTCCTGTTTACTAGACAGGCGCTTTAACCAACTAAGCCACAGCACCTTGTAGTACCTGGTGGGTTTTTTTTCTCAGAGGCTGACATAGAGTGAAATATTAAGAAAAAAACACATTCTATGTCATTTACATTTTAACATCCAATCAACAACTTATATTATCATGTAATTTAACAAAAATTTTAATTATCATTCACTGTATTTTAGAGACCTTTATCCTTTTTTTTTATATCAATTAAATATGACAGATTTAGAGACGGCACTGCTGAGATTCGAACTCAGGATCTCCTGTTTACGAGACAGGCACTTTAACCAACTAAGCCACAGCGCCTGACAATTAATTAAATCTTAATGGTTTTTGTAGGAGTTGTTTTAGACATCTAAATAATAATGCATTTGAGGTTTTTTGTGTGTTCTGGGCTTTGGTACGTTTGTCGAGTGTTACAAATGAAAAATATATGAGAATGGTTTTTTTTTATAAAATTAGCATGTGTTATATGGATTGAATTTTCTGTAAAATTTGCAGGTAATATTTTTTTTGCTAAAAGAGATTTGATCATTAGTGGCTTCGCTTTGGACCATGCTTTTTGTGTTCAGCCTCATCTAAAAGTTTTTATTTCTAGACACTATTGATCAGTAGAAATTTATTTTTATATTATAATTTCTGAGAAAAAGCGAGCAGCTTTTTTTTCTTCTACTTTCAGAAGTAAAATTCTGGGAGGTTTAGGTTGAAATCTTATACATTTAAAGAAAAAAGCAATAGGGAAAATGCTGTCAACTGCATTCAAAAAGGCTTTTTAAGAAGATTTGTAGACCTCTACCATTGACTTAAACAGCTGTAAACAAACAAAAATGTAATCTTAGTTTCAAATCATTTCATCTATGTTTTGAAAGTTTATCTAATATATGAATACAAAACGTCTGGGAATCTTTATTATTCTTTTATATTTGCCCAGAATATTGATAAAAGACATGATTTGGGATTACTATTGAACTAGGAAGAATAAGTTGAACTATCTACATGTAAAATTTGAAAGGTAAGTCTTTAAAGTTGTAGAAATGTATTGTAATTACAATATACTAACCATTATTCTTTTACTAATGTTATGATATTCATTTAATCACTGAAGAAGTATTTTACTTTTATTTTTTTAAAGTACTTATGCATACAGCAACTATCTCAACCCAATTTGTTACTCTTATCAATATTGATGTCCTGCTAGACCTTTTATGAATTTTTAAAAACATTTTTTATCATATAATGCTTTTTAAATAAACGAAAGGCACTGCTGAGATTCAAACTCAGGATCTCCTGTTTACTAGACAGGCGCTTTAACCAACTAAGCCACAGCACCTTGTAGTACCTGGTGGGTTTTTTTTCTCAGAGGCTGACATAGAGTGAAATATTAAGAAAAAAACACATTCTATGTCATTTACATTTTAACATCCAATCAACAACTTATATTATCATGTAATTTAACAAAAAGTTTAATTATCATTCACTGTATTTTAGAGACCTTTATCCTTTTTTTTTATATCAATTAAATATGACAGATTTAGAGACGGCACTGCTGAGATTCGAACTCAGGATCTCCTGTTTACGAGACAGGCACTTTAACCAACTAAGCCACAGCGCCTGACAATTAATTAAATCTTAATGGTTTTTGTAGGAGTTGTTTTAGACATCTAAATAATAATGCATTTGAGGTTTTTTGTGTGTTCTGGGCTTTGGTACGTTTGTCGAGTGTTACAAATGAAAAATATATGAGAATGGGTTTTTTTTATAAAATTAGCATGTGTTATATGGATTGAATTTTCTGTAAAATTTGCAGGTAATATTTTTTTTGCTAAAAGAGATTTGATCATTAGTGGCTTCGCTTTGGACCATGCTTTTTGTGTTCAGCCTCATCTAAAAGTTTTTATTTCTAGACACTATTGATCAGTAGAAATTTATTTTTATATTATAATTTCTGAGAAAAAGCGAGCAGCTTTTTTTTCTTCTACTTTGACAAGTAAAATTCTGGGAGGTTCAGGGTGAAATCTTATACATTTAAAGAAAAAAGCAATAGGGAAAATGCTGTCAACTGGATTCAAAAAGGCTTTTTAAGAAGATTTGTAGGCCTCTACCATTGACTTAAAAAGCTGTAAACAAACAAAAATGTAATCTTAGTTTCAAATCATTTTATCTATGTTTTGAAAGTTTCTCTAATATATGAAGACGAAACGTCTGGGAATCTTCCAATTATAATTATTCTTTGATATTTGCCCAGAATATTGATTAAAGACATGCTTAGGGTGAAATCTTATACATTTAAAGAAAAAAGCAATAGGGAAAATGCTGTTAACTGGATTCAAATAGGCTTTTTAAGAAGATTTTATGTTGTATACAGCATACATTAAAATATTAAATAAAAAATTTATTCTGTGCAATTAATGATGTTTATACATTAAAATCTCAAAGTTTGAAAAATCTTCCTATTCCAGTGAGTACTCATATCAATAATGATTCAACTTTTATCAAAATATGCTTGAGTAACATCTATCGAAGTGGGTCAGATGATTGTGAAATTTGTAGACCTCTACCATTGACTTAAAAAGCTGTAAACAAACAAAAATGTAATCTTAGTTTCAAATCATTTCATCTATGTTTTGAAAGTTTATCTAATATATGAAGAAGAAATGTCTGGGAATCTTCCAATTATTATTATTCTTTTATATTTGCCGAGAATAATGATAAAATACATGATTTGGGATTTCTATTGAACTAGGAAGAATAAGTTGAACTATCTACATGTAAAATTAGAAAGGTAAGTCTTTAAAGTTGTAGAAATGTGCTGTAATTACAATATACTAACCATTATTCTTTTACTAATGTTAAGATATTCATTTAATCACTGAAGAAGGGTTTTACTTTTATTTTTTTAAAGTACTTATGGATATGCATACAGCAACTATCTTATCCCAATTTGTTACTCTTATCAATATTGATGTCCTGCTAGACCTTTTATGAATTTTTAAAAACCTTTTTATCATATAATGCTTTTTAAAAAAAAGAAAGGCACTGCTGAGATTCGAACTCAGGATCTCCTGTTTACTAGACAGGCGCTTTAACCAACTAAGCCACAGCGCCTTGTGGTACCTGTTTTTTTTTTTTTTTTTTTCTCAGAGGCTGACATAGAGTGAAATATTAAGAAAAAAACACATTCTGTGTCATTTACATTTTAACATCCAATCAACAACTTATATTATCATGTAATTTAACACACATTTTAATTATCCTTCATTGTATTTTAGAGACCTTCATTCTTTATATCAATTAAATATGAAAAATTTAGAGAAGGCACTGCTGAGATTCGAACTCAGGATCTCCTGTTTACAAAACAGGCGTTTTAACCAACTAAGCCACAGCACCTGACAATTAATTAAATCTGGATGGTCTCTGGAAGAGGCTTTACAGGTAGCGACTCCATTGGATGACATACTTGACAAGCTTAGAGCACTTAAGCTAGCCAATTCTTTTGTTTCTGATGCCATTGTTCATTTGACTAAACTAACGGCTAAGAATTCTGGTTTTGCTATCCAGGCGATATGGCTTAAATCATGGTCAGCTGACGTTACTTCAAAGTCTAAGCTGCTTAACATTCCCTTCAAGGGGCAGACCCTATTCGGGCCTGGTTTGAAGGAGATTATTGCTGATATCACTGGAGGAAAAGGTCATGCCCTTCCTCAGGATAGGTCCAAATCAAGGGCCAAACAGTCTAATTTTCATGCCTTTCGAAACTTCAAGGCAAGTGCGGCATCAACTTCCTCTAATGCAAAACAAGAGGGAACTTTTGCTCAGTCCAAGACGGTCTGGAGACCTAACCAGACCTTGAACAAAGGTAAGCAGGCCAAAAAGCCTGCTGCTGCCTCTGAAGGAACAGCCCCCTCTCCGGTAACGGATCTAGTAGGGGGCAGACTTTCGCTCTTCGCCCAGGCGTGGGCAAGAGATGTCCAGGATCCCTGGGCGTTGGAAATTATATCCCAGGGATATCTTCTGGACTTCAAAGCTTCCCCCCCAAAAGGGAGATTTCACCTTTCACAATTATCTGCAAACCAGATAAAGAGAGAGGCATTCTTACACTGCGTACAAGACCTCCTAGTTATGGGAGTGATCCATCCAGTTCCAAAGGAGGAACAGGGACAGGGATTTTACTCAAATCTGTTTGTGGTTCCCAAAAAAGAGGGAACCTTCAGACCAATTTTGGATCTCAAGATCTTAAACAAATTTCTCAGAGTTCCATCATTCAAGATGGAGACTATTCGTACCATCCTACCTATGATCCAGGAGGGTCAGTACATGACTACAGTGTATTTAAAGGATGCTTATCTTCACATTCCGATACACAAAGATCATCATCAGTTTCTCAGGTTTGCCTTTCTAGACAGGCATTACCAGTTTGTAGCTCTTCCCTTTGGGTTAGCTACAGCCCCAAGAATTTTTACGAAGGTTCTGGGGTCGCTTCTGGCGGTCCTAAGGCCACGGGGCATAGCAGTGGCCCCTTATTTAGACGACATCCTGATTCATGCGTCAAACTTCCAAATTGCCAAGTCTCATACGGACATAGTGTTGGCATTTCTGAGGTCGCATGGGTGGAAGGTGAACGAGGAAAAGAGTTCTCTATCCCCCCTCACAAGAGTATCCTTCCTAGGGACTCTGATAGATTCTGTAGAAATGAAAATTTACCTGATGGAGTCCAGGTTATCAAAACTTCTAAATTCCTGCCGTGTGCTTTATTCCATTCCTCGCCCTTCGGTGGCTTAGTGCATGGAAGTAATTGGCTTACTGGTAGCGGCAATGGACATAGTGCCGTTTGCCCGCCTACATCTCAGACCGCTGCAACTCTGCATGCTCAGTCAGTGGAATGGGGATTAAACAGATTTGTCCCCTCTACTAAATCTGTATCAAGAGACCAGGGATTCTCTTCTCTGGTGGCTATCTCGGGTCCATCTGTCCAAAGGTATGACCTTTCGCAGGCCAGATTGGACAATTGTAACAGATGCCAGCCTTCTAGGTTGGGGTGCAGTCTGGAACTCCCTGAAGGCTCAGGGATCGTGGATTCAGGAAGAGACACTCCTTCCAATAAATATTCTGGAACTGAGAGCGATATTCAATGCTCTTCAGGCTTGGCCTCAGTTAGCAACTCTGAGGTACATCAGATTTCAGTCGGACAACATCACGACTGTGGCTTACATCAACCATCAAGGGGGAACAAGAAGTTCCCTAGCGATGTTAGAAGTCTCAAAGATAATTCGCTGGGCAGAGATTCACTCTTGCCACCTATCAGCTATCCATATCCCAGGTGTAGAGAACTGGGAGGCAGATTTTCTAAGTCGTCAGACTTTTCATCCGGGGAGTGGGAACTCCATCCAAAGGTGTTTGCACAATTGATTCATCGTTGGGGCAAAACAGAACTGGATCTCATGGTGTCTCGCCAGAACGCCAAGCTTCCTTGTTACGGATCCAGGTCCAGGGATCTCAAAGCGATGCTGATAGATGCTCTAGCAGCGCCCTGGTCTTTCAACCTGGCTTATGTGTTTCCACCGTTTCCTCTGCTCCCTCGTCTGATTGCCAAGATCAAGCAGGAGAGAGCATCGGTGATCTTGATAGCGCCTGCATGGCCACGCAGGACCTGGTATGCAGATCTAGTGGACATGTCATCCTTTCCACCTTGGACTCTGCCGTTAAGACAAGACCTTCTACTACAAGGTCCTTTCAATCATCCAAATCTAATTTCTCTGAGACTGACTGCCTGGAGATTGAACGCTTGATTTTATCAAAGCGTGGCTTCTCCGAGTCAGTCATTGATACCTTAGTACAGGCACGCAAGCCTGTCACCAGGAAATTTTACCATAAAATATGGCGTAAATATCTTTATTGGAGTAAGGTCAGGATTCCCAGGATACTATCCTTTCTACAAGAAGGTTTGGAAAAAGGATTATCAGCTAGTTCCTTGAAGGGACAGATTTCTGCCCTGTCTATTCTTTTGCACAAGCGTCTGGCAGATGTTCCAGACGTTCAGGCATTTTGTCAGGCTTTAGTTAGAATTAAGCCTGTGTTTAAACCTGTTGCTCCACCATGGAGCTTAAATTTGGTTCTTAAGGTTCTTCAAGGAGTTACGTTTGAACCTCTTCATTCCATAAATATCAAACTTTTATCTTGGAAAGTTATTTTTTTGGTAGCTATTTCCTCGGCTCGTAGAGTCTCCGAGTTATCTGCTTTACAATGTGATTCTCCTTATCTGATCTTCCATGCGGATAAGGTAGTCCTGCGTACCAAACCTGGGTTTTTACCTAAGGTGGTATCTAATAAGAATATCAATCAAGAGATTGTTGTTCTATCTTTGTGTCCTAATCCTTCTTCAAAGAAGGAACGTCTATTACACAATCTGGGCGTGGTTCGTGCTTTAAAGTTTTACTTACAAGCTACTAAAGATTTTCGTCAAACATCTGCTTTGTTTGTTGTCTTACTCTGGACAGAGGAGAGGTCCAAAAGGCTTCGGCAACCTCTCTTTCTTTTTGGCTAAGAAGCATAATCCGCTTAGCCTATGAGACTGCTGGCCAGCAGCCTCCAGAAAGGATTACAGCTCATTCTACTAGAGCTGTGGCTTCCACATGGGCCTTTAAAAATGAGGCTTCTGTTGAACAGATTTGCAAGGCGGCGACTTGGTCTTCACTTCATACCTTTTCAAATTCTACAAATTTGATACTTTTGCTTCTTTGGAGGCTATTTTTGGGAGAAAGGTTTTACAGGCAGTGGTACCTTCCGTTTAAGTACCTGCCTTGTCCCTCCCTTCATCCGTGTACTTTAGCTTTGGTATTGGTATCCCACAAGTAATGGATGATCCGTGGACTGGATACACCTTACAAGAGAAAACATAATTTATGCTTAGCTGATAAATGGTGTATCCAGTCCACGGCCCGCCCTGTCATTTTAAGGCAGGTTATTTTTACATTTTAAACTACAGTCGCCACTGCACCCTATGGTTTCTCCTTTCTCTGCTTGTTTTCAGTCGAATGACTGGATATGGCCGTTAGGGGAGGAGCTATATAACAGCTCTGCTGTCGGTGTCCTTTTGCAACTTCCTGTTGGGAATGAGAATATCCCACAAGTAATGGATGATCCATGGACTGGATACACCACAAGAGAAATAAATTTATCAGCTAAGCATAAATTATCTTTTTTTTTTTTTTTTTTTTTTTATAAAATTAGCATGTGATATTTTCTTTAATAAAGATTTGTAGGTTAGTGGATTTGCTTTAAACTATATTTTACAAATAAATGATGAATCAGATAAATTGAATTTTCTGTAAAATTTGCAGGTAATATTTTTTTTGCTAAAAGAGATTTGATCATTAGTGGCTTCGTTTTGGACCATGCTTTTTTGTGTTCAGCCTCATCTAAAAGTTTTTATTTCTAGACACTATTGATCAGTAGAAATTTATTTTTATATTATAATTTCTGAGAAAAAGCGAGCAGCTTTTTTTTCTTCTACTTTCAGTAGAAAAATTCTGGGAGGCTTAGGGTGAAATCTTATATATTTAAAGAAAAAAGCAATAGGGAAAATGCTGTCAACTGGATTCAAAAAGGCCTTTTAAGAATATTTGTAGACCTCTACCATTGACTTAAAAAGCTGTAAACAAACAAAAATGTAATCTTAGTTTCAAATCATTTCATCTATGTTTTGAAAGTTTATCTAATATATGAAGACGAAACGTCTGGGAATCTTCCAATTATTATTATTCTTTTATATTTGCCCAGAATATTGATAAAAGACATGATTCGGGATTACTATTGAACTAGGAAGAATAAATTGAACTATCTACATGTAAAATTTGAAAGGTAAGTCTTTAAAGTTGTAGAAATGTGTTGTAATTACAATATACTAACCATAATTCTTTTACTAATGTTATGATTTTCATTTAATCACTGAAGGATTTTACTTTTATTTTTTTTAAAGTACTTATGCATACAGCAACTATCTTATCCCAATTTGTTACTCTTATCAATATTGATGTCCTGCTAGACCTTTTATGATTTTTTAAAAACCTTTTTATCATATAATGCTTTTTTAAAAAAAATAAAGGCACTGCTGAGATACGAACTCAGGATCTCCTGTTTACTAGACAGACACTTTAACCAACTAAGCCACAGCACCTTGTAGTACCAAGTGTTTTTTTTGGTCTCTGAGGCTGACATAGCGTGAAATCTTAAGAAAAGACACACATTCTATGTCATTTACATTTTAACATCCAATCAACAACTTATATTATCATGTAATTTAACACACATTTTAATTATCCTTCATTGTATTTAAGAGACCTTTATACTTTTTTTATATCAATTAAATATGACATATTTAGAGAAGGCACTGCTGAGATTCGAACTCAGGATCTCCTGTTTAAAAGGCAGGCAGTTTAACCAACTAAGCCACAGAGCCTGACAATTAGTTACATCCGGATGGTTTTTGTAGGAGTTGTTTTAGACATCTAAATAATAATGCATTGGAGGTTTTTTGTGTGTTCTGGACTTTGTTACGTTTTGTCGAGTTTTACAATTGAACAATATATGAGATTTTCTCTTGTAAGGTGCATCCAGTCCACGGATCATCCATTACTTGTGGGATATTATCATTCCCAACAGGAAGTTGCAAGAGGACACCCACAGCAGAGCTGTTATATAGCTCCTCCCTTAACGGCCATACCCAGTCATTCTCTTGCAACTCTCGACAAGCATGGAGGTAGTAAGAGAGAAAGTGGGGAAATATAGTTAGTTTTTTCTTCAATCAAAAGTTTGTTATTTTTAAATGGTACCGGAGTTGTAGTATTTTATCCCAGGCAGTAAATAGAAGAAGAATCTGCCTGTGTTTTCTATGATCTTAGCAGGTTTTAACTAAGATCCATTG
Source organism: Bombina bombina (assembly GCF_027579735.1). Taxonomy (NCBI): domain Eukaryota; kingdom Metazoa; phylum Chordata; class Amphibia; order Anura; family Bombinatoridae; genus Bombina; species Bombina bombina. The sequence goes on along the minus strand of NC_069500.1, from coordinate 799,930,684 downwards.
CTGTTCTCACATATGACTGAGGAGTGAGGTAACTTCAGTGGGAGAATGGCGTGCAGGTTATCCTGCTATGAGGTATGTGCAGTTAAAGACTTTTTCTAGAGATGTAAATGCTAGAAAATGCTGCTGACACCGGATTTATGTAAGGTAAGCCTGGATACAGTGATTTAATAGCGACTGGTATCATGCTTACTTTCAGAGGTAATACTCTTATAAATTTACAATATAAAACATTTGCTGGCATGTTTAAACGTTTTTATATATGTTTTGGTGATAAAACTTTATTGGGGACTAGTTTTTTCCACATGGCTGGCTTAAATTTGCCTAGAAACAGTTCCCTGAGGCTTTCCACTGTTGTAGCATGAGTGGGAGGGGCCTAATTTAGCGCTTTTTTGCGCAGTTGAAATTACAGACTGAGACATCCAGCTTCCTCCAGGAGTCCCCTGAATGCTATAGGACATCTCTAAAGGGCTCAGAGGCTTTCCAAAGTCGTTTATTTGGGAAGGTAGGGCCACAGCAGAGCTGTGGCAGTTTGTTGTGACTGTTAAAAAACGTTTTTTGATCCGTTTTTTGAATTAAGGGGTTAATCATCCATTTGCCAGTGGGTGCAATGCTCTGCTAGCTTATTATACACACTGTAAAAATTTCGTTTGTTTTACTGCCTTTTTTCACTGTTTTTCAAATTCTGACAAAATTTGTTTCTCTTAAAGGCACAGTACCGTTTTTTTATATTTGCTTGTTAACTTGAATTAAAGTGTTTTCAAGCTTGCTGGTCTCATTGCTAGTCTGTGTAAACATGTCTGACATAGAGGAAACTCCTTGTTCATTATGTTTAAAAGCCATGGTGGAACCCCCTCTTAGAATGTGTACCAAATGTACTGATTTCACTTTAAGCAATAAAGATCATATTCTGTCTTTAAAAAATTATCACCAGAGGAATCTGACGAGGGGGAAGTTATGCCGACTAACTCTCCCCACGTGTCAGCTCCTTTGACTCCCGCTCAAGGGACTCACGCTCAAATGGCGCCAAGTACATCCAGGGCGCCCATAGCGTTTACTTTACAAGACATGGCGGCAGTCATGGATAATACACTGTCAGCGGTATTAGCCAGACTACCTGAATTTAGAGGAAAGCGAGATCGCTCTGGAGTTAGACTAATTACAGAGCATACTGATGCTTTAAGAACCATGTCTGATACTGCCTCACAAGATGCAGAAGCTGAGGAAGGAGAGCTTCAGTCTGTGGGTGATGTTTTTGACTCAGGGAAGATGATGCAACCTGATTCTGATATTTCTACATTTAAATTTAAGCTTGAACACCTCCGCGTGTTACTCAGGGAGGTTTTAGCTGCTCTGAATGACTGTGATACAATTGCAGTGCCAGAGAAATTTTGTAGACTGGATAAATACTATGCAGTGCCGGTGTGTAATGATGTTTTTACAATACCTAAAAGGTTTACAGAAATTATTACTAAGGAATGGGATAGACCAGGTGTGTCATTCTCTCCCCCTCCTATTTTTAGGAAAATGTTTCCAATAGACGCCACCACACGGGACTTATGGCAGACAGTCCCTAAGGTGGAGGGAGCAGTTTCTACTCTAGCAAAGCGTACAACTATCCCTGTCGAGGACAGTTGTGCTTTTTTAGATCCAATGGATAAAAAAGTTAGAGGGTTACCTTAAGAAAATGTTTATTCAACAAGGTTTTATCCTACAGCCCCTTGCATGCATTGCTCCTGTCACTGCTGCTGCGGCATTCTGGTTTGAGTCTCTGGAATTGGCTTTACAGGTAGCGACTCCATTGGATGACATACTTGACAAGCTTAGAGCACTTAAGCTAGCCAATTCTTTTGTTTCTGATGCCATTGTTCATTTGACTTAACTAACGGCTAAGAATTCTGGTTTTGCTATCCAGGCGCACAGAGCGATATGGCTTAAATCATGGTCAGCTGACGTTACTTCAAAGTCTAAGCTGCTTAACATTCCCCTTCAAGGGGCAGACCTATTCGGGCCTGGTTTGAGGAGATTATTGCTGATATCACTGGAGGAAAAGGTCATGCCCTTCCTCAGGATAGTTCCAAATCAAGGGCCAAACAGTCTAATTTTCGTGCCCTTTCGAAACTTCAAGGCAAAGTGCGGCATCAACTTCCTCTAATGCAAAACAAGAGGGAACTTTTGCTCAGTCCAAGACGGTCTGGAGACCTAACCAGACCTGGAACAAAGGCAAGCAGGCCAAAAAGCCTGCTGCTGACTCTAAGACAGCATGAAGGAAGTGGCCCCCCTATCCGGTAACGGATCTAGTAGGGGGCCAGACTTTCGCTCTTCGCCCAGGCGTGGGCAAGAGATGTCCAGGATCCCTGGGCGTTGGAAATTATATCCCAGGGATATCTTCTTGACTTCAAAGCTTCCCCCCCAAAAGGGAGATTTCACCTTTCACAATTATCTGCAAACCAGATAAAGAGAGAGGCATTCTTAAACGGTGTACAAGACCTCCTAGTTATGGGAGTGATCCATCCAGTTCCAAAGGAGGAACAGGGACAGGGATTTTACTCAAATCTGTTTGTGGTTCCAAAAAAAGAGGGAACCTTCAGACCAATTTTGGATCTCAAGATCTTAAACAAATTTCTCAGAGTTCCATCATTCAAGATGGAGACTATTCGTACCATCCTACCTATGATCCAGGAGGGTCAGTACATGACTACAGTGGATTTAAAGGATGCTTATCTTTACATTCCAATACACAAAGATCATCATCGGTTTTTCAGGTTTGCCTTTCTAGACAGGCATTACCAGTTTGTAGCTCTTCCCTTTGGGTTAGCTACAGAATTTTTACGAAGGTTCTGGGGTCGCTTCTGGCGGTCCTAAGGCTGTGGGGCATAGCAGTGGCCCCCTTATTTAGACGACATCCTGATTCAGGCGTCAAACTTCCAAATTGCCAAGTCTCATACGGACATAGTGTTGGCATTTCTGAGGTCGCATGGGTGGAAGGTGAACGAGAAAAGAGTTCTCTATCCCCCCTCACAAGAGTTTCCTTCCTAGGGACTCTGATAGATTCTGTAGAAATGAAAATTTACCTGACAGAGTCCAGGTTATCAAAACTTCTAAATTCCTGCCATGTGCTTTATTCCATTCCTCAACCCTTCGGTGGCTCAGTGCATGGAAGTAATTGGCTTAATGGTAGCGGCAATGGACATAGTGCCGTTTTGCCCGCCTACATCTCATACCGCTGCAACTCTGTATGCTCAGTCAGTGGAATGGGGATTACACAGATTTGTCCCCCTCTACTAAATTTGGATCAAGGAGACCAGGGATTCTCTTCTCTGGTGGCTATCTCTGGGTCCAATCTGTCCAAAGGTATGACCTTTCGCAGGCCAGATTGGACAAATGTAACAGATGCCAGCCTTCTAGGTTGGGGTGCAGTCTGGAACTCCCTGAAGGCTCAGGGATCGTGGACTCAGAAGGAGACACTCCTTCCAATAAATATTCTGGAACTGAGAGCGTTATTCAATGCTCTTCAGGCTTGGCCTCAGTTAGCAACTCTGAGGTACATCAGATTTCAGTCGGACAACATCACGACTGTGGCTTACATCAACCATCAAGGGGGAACAATAAGTTCCCTAGCAATGTTAGAAGTCTCAAAGATAATTCGCTGGGCAGAGATTCACTCTTGCCACCTATCAGCTATCCATATCCCAGGTGTAGAGAACTGGGAGGCGGATTTTCTAAGTCGTCAGACTTTTCATCCGGGGGAGTGAGAACTCCATCCGGAGGTATTTGCACAATTGATTCATCTTTGGGGCAAAACAGAACTGGATCTCATGGTGTCTCACCAGAATGCCAAGCTTCCTTGTTACAGATCCAGGTCCAGGGATCCCAAGGTGACGCTGATAGATGCTCTAGCAGCGCCCTGGTCTTTCAAACCTGGCTTATATGTTTTCCACCGTTTCCTCTGCTCCCTCGTCTGATTGCCAAGATCAAGCAGGAGAGAGCATCGGTGATCTTGATAGCGCCTGCGTGGCCACGCAGGACCTGGTATGCAGATCTAGTGGAAATGTCATCCTTTCCAACTTGGACTCTGCTGTTAAAACAAGACCTTCGACTACAAGGTCCTTTCAATCATCCAAATCTAATTTCTCTGAGACTGACTGCCTGGAGATTGAACGCTTGATTTTATCAAGCGTGGCTTCTCCGAGTCAGTCATTGATACCTTAATACAGGCACGCAAAGCCTGTCTACCAGGAAAATTTACCATAAAATATGGCGTAAATATCTTTATTGGTGTGAATCCAAGGGTTACTCATGGAGTAAGGTCAGGATTCCCAGGATACTATCCTTTCTACAAGAAGGTTTGGAAAAATGATTGTCAGGTAGTTCCTTAAAGGGACAGATTTCTGCCCTGTCTATTCTTTTGCACAAGCGTCTGGCAGATGTTCCAGACGTTCAGGCATTTTGTCAGGCTTTAGTTAGAATTAAGGCCCTGTGTTTAAACCTGTTGCCTCCACATGGAGCATAAATTTGGTTGTTAAGGTTCTTCAAGAAGTTCCGTTTGAACCTCTTCATTCCATAGATATCAAACTTTTATCTTGGAAAGTTCCTTTTTTTGGTAGCTATTTCCTCGGCTCGTAGAGTCTCTGAGTTATCTGCTTTACAATGTGATTCTCCTTATCTGATCTTCCATGCGGATAAGGTAGTCCTGCGTACCAAACCGGGGTTTTTTACCTAAGTGGTATCTAATAAGAATATCAATCAAGAGATTGTTGTTCCATCTTTGTGTCCAAATCCTTCTTCAAAGAAGGAACGTCTATTACACAATCTGGACGTGGTTCGTGCTTTAAAGTTATACTTACAAGCTACTAAAGATTTTCGTCAAACATCTGCTTTGTTTGTTGTCTCCTCTGGACAGAGGAGAGGTCAAAAGGCTTCGGCAACCTCTCTTTCTTTTTGGCTAAGAAGCATACTCCGCTTAGCCTATGAGACTGCTGGCCAGCAGCCTCCAGAAAGGATTACAGCTCATTCTACTAGAGCTGTGGCTTCCACATGGGCCTTTAAAAATGAGGCTTCTGTTGAACAGATTTGCAAGGCGGCGACTTGGTCTTTCACTTCATACCTTTTCAAAATTCTACAAATTTGATACTTTTTGCTTCTTCGGAGGCTATTTTTGGGAGAAAGGTTTTACAGGCAGTGGTACCTTCGTTTAAGTACCTGCCCTTGTCCCCTCCCGTCATCCGTGTACTTTAGCTTTGGTATTGGTATCCCACAAGTAATGGGATGATCCGTGGACTGGATACACCTTACAAGAGAAAACATAATTTATTTGCTTAGCTGATAAATTTATTTCTCTTGTGGTGTATCCAGTCCACGGCCCCCCGCCCTGTCATTTTAAGGCAGGTAATTCTTTACAATTTAACTACAGTCAGCACTGCACCCATGGTTTCTCCTTTCTCTGCTTGTTTCGGTCGAATCACTGGATATGGCGTTAGGGGAGGAGCTATATAACAGCTCTGCTGTCGGATGTCCTCTTGCAACTTCCATATTGGTAATGAGAATATCCCACAAGTAATGGATGATCCGTGGACTGGATACAAAACAAGAGAAATAAAAATTTATCAGCTAAGCATAAATTATGTTTTTTTTTATTTTTTATAAAATTGCATGTGATATTTTCTTTAAAAAGATTTGTAGGTTAGTGGATTTGCTTTAAACTATATTTTACAAATAAATGATGAATCAGATAAATTGAATTTTCTGTAAAATTTGCAGGTAATATTTTTTTTCCAAAACAAAAGGATGAGGTAGCTGCTCTGTAAGGAGTGTAAAAATCAAGGGCTTCAAAAAAAAAAAAAAAAGGTAAAATAAATAATCCTTATTGACTCATTAAATACAGGCAGTACAGGGCAAACAAACTCCCTGACTAGTTTCGTGCTCTGTTGAGCACTTAATCATAGGGTGAGTTTGTTAGGTGTTCATAGCCCATTTAAAGGCACAGAACACCTGAATACAATTACATATTAAAAAGCTGCAAAAAAAGTTACAAATACATAGCAAAGATCAACATTCTGCAAACACTGTAATATGGTATATGTTAGAAGGAACAAATGCATTAATAAAACCCAGTTCCTTGATAACAAGTAAATGGACAAGCTCTCAAATGGGATCCAAGTGAATGACATTGTGCAATCATTATTGAACCTTTTTAAAGAAACAAACAGTATTCTTATTAAAATTATTATGAGCTTACTAAACATATTGAATTTGCTATAGAACATGTTGGAAAATATTTGCACATCCCTAATAGGTATAGGTGATACATAATCTTAATACCCCCTATTAGATAACAAAATCTCAAAATTACATGAAAAACATGATATTATTCTAATTGTGTTAAATTAATGTATATCAATGCATATACCATATTGTTACCCCCAAAGAAAACATGGGTGATATAATATTATGCTTGTTTTTAATTAATATACATCAACATACATCAATATGCATCAACATACACATATACTCACTCAAACCCCCTGAAGGGAAAAGAGAGATACATGTTAATGATATATATATCTATATCAAACATGAAATACAAAACCTATGTATAATCTAAACAAAAAGCCCATATAGGGGATAGATACATAAAGCCCATTTAGGGGATAGATAAAAATATATATAGACATAACAATCCATATAGGAGATAGATTAATCAACATGATAATAAACAATATGTCAAAAATTAATATTATACAAAGTAACTCATATCCCATTCACGGTTTAAACCTAGGGGGGTTATAGTTCTCAACTTGTATATCCAATACAATTCTTGATTCAGCAAAAGCTTATTCCTATCACCACCCCTAGGTGGAAACATGACACGGTCTATTACCTGAACCCTCATATCAAAGACATTCGTCATGTGCACCAGATTGAAATGCCTAGCTATCCCTGATTCTTTTACATATTCCTTGGTGTCCCTGACGTGTTCCCTGACTCTGGACCTCAGTTCCCTACTGGTTTGACCTGTGTATTGCAGGTTACAATATTTGCATTCCAGGAGATAAACCACAAAGGTGGTTCTACAATTGGCATAGAACTTATGTTTAAATTCTTCTCCTGTCTGGCTACTTCTGAATCCATTCCCAACCTGCACAAAACCACAGGTTATACAGGAACCATACCCACATTTATAGGTTCCTTTCCTCCTGATCCAATCGCTCCTGTCTGAGTTTTTGGAACAGATTAGACTAGGGGACAACTTAGATGACAATGTAGGTGCCCTTTTAGGCACAAATTTGCATGAGCCAATGATTGGTCTTAAAACATCGTAATTTTCTAATAAGTGTAAATTCTTCCTTAAAATAGAACATACCTGGTAGTATTGTTTTGAGTATTCAGTTGAGAACACTACAGTGTCATGTTTTATAATGTTTTGTTTTCTGGTCCCTCTGATCAATTCCTGCTGGGTTTTTTGTCTCACCTCATTATAGGCTTGATCCAAGAGGTTTTCATCATAGCCCCTAGTTTTTAAACGTTCCATAAGGGTTTGAGCTTGTTTGTTAAAAAGACTATCTGAATTAGTGTTTCTCCGTAGTCTGATAAGTTGACCCCTGGGAATAGACTGTATCAAATGTGGTGGGTTACATGATCCAGCATGCAGGATTGTATTCCCAGCTGTCAGCTTACGATAAGTGTCACTAATCACCCTGCCAGTTACAGTATCGCCATGTAAAGCAAGATCCAAGAAGTTCACATCTGTCTCATACACATCCCCCACAAATTTTAGATTGAACTCATTCTGACAAGCATTATCGAGGAAGTCCTTGTACACAAATGGTTCCTTGACTATGAATATCAAGTTGTCAATAAAACGCATGTAGAAAACTATGTTTTCTTTAAAAGGATTATCCTCAGTGTACAGGTAAAGGTCTTCCCACAAACCCACATACAGGTTTGCGAAAGAGGGGGCAAATTTAGCCCCCATTGCAGTTCCACAAACCTGTATGTGGAATTCCCTGTCAAACATAAAAAAATTATGTTTCAATAGAAACTCAATGACTTCACACAATACAAGCTTCACTTCATTAGTGAATTTTGTATGTCTGTCAAAAAAGTACCTAATGGCCCGTATCCCCATATGATGGGGTATACTCGAGTAAAGTGCAGTGGCTAACTCCCCGGATCCTACTACCACTTCCGCGTTTGCAGCGGCCAAAGCTTTGGAAAGTAATATTTTTTTTGCTAAAAGAGATTTGATCGTTAGTTGCTTCACTTTGGACCATGCTTTTTTGTGTTCAGCCTCATCTAAAAGTTTTTATTTCTAGACACTATTGATCAGTAGAAATTTATTTTTATATTATAATTTCTGAAAAAAAGCAAGCAGCTTTTTTTTCTTCTATTTTCAGAAGTAAAATTCTGGGAGGCTTAGGTTGAAATCTTATACATTTAAAGAAAAAAGCAATAGGGAAAATGCTGTCAACTGGATTCAAAAATGCTTTTTAAGAAGGTTTGTAGACCTCTACCATTGACTTAAACAGCTGTAAACAAACAAAAATGTAATCTTAGTTTCAAATCATTTCATCTATGTTTTGAAAGTTTAAAGAAAAAAGCAATAGGGAAAATGCTGTCAACTGGATTCAAATAGGCTTTTTAAGAAGATGTTATATTGTTTACTGCATACATTAAAATATAAAATAAAATTTTACTCTGCGCAACTCATGAAGTTTATACATTAAAATCTCAAACTTTAAAAAATCTTCCTATTCCAGTGAGTACTCATATCAATAATGATTCAACTTTTATCAAAATATGCTTGAGTAACATCTATCGAAGTGGGTCAGATGATAGTGAAATTTGTAGACCTCTACCATTGACTTAAAAAGCTGTAAACAAACAAAAATGTAATCTTAGTTTCAAATCATTTCATCTATGTTTTGAAAGTTTATCTAATATATGAAGAAGAAACGTCTGGGAATCTTCCAATTATAATTATTCTTTTATATTTGCCCAGAATATTGATAAAAGACATGATTCGGGATTACTATTGAACTAGGAAGAATAAGTTGAACTATCTACATGTAAAATTTGAAAGGTAAGTCTTTAAAGTTGTAGAAATGTGCTGTAATTACAATATACTAACCATTATTCTTTTACTAATGTTATGATATTCATTTAATCACTGAAGAAGTATTTTACTTTTATTTTTTTAAAATACTTATGCATACAGCAACTATCTTATCCCAATTTGTTACTCTTATCAATATTGATGTCCTGCTAGACCTTTTATGAATTTTTAAAAATCTTTTTATCATATAATGCTTTTTTTAAAAAAAGAAAGGCACTGCTGTTATTCAAACTCAGGATCTCCTGTTTACTAGAAAGGCGCTTTAACCAACTAAGCCACATCGCCTTGTAGTACCAAGTGTTTTTTTTTGGTCTCAGAGGGTGACATAGGATGAAATCTTAAGAATAGAAACACATTCTATGTCATTTACATTTTAGCATCCAATCAACAACTTATATTATCATGTAATTTAACACACATTTTAATTATCCTTCATTGTATTTTAGAGACCTTTATACTTTTTTTATATCAATTAAATATGACAGATTTAGAGAAGGCTTTTTAAAAAAACGGATGGTTTTTGTAGGAGTTGTTTTAGACATCTAAATAATAATGCATTTGAGGTTTTTGTGTGTTCTGGGCTTTGGTACGTTTGTCGAGTTTTACAAATGAACAATATATGAGATTTTTTTTATTTTTTATAAAATTAGCATGTGATATTTTCTTTAATAAAGATCTGTAGGTTAGTGGATTTGCTTTTAACTATATTTTACAAATAAATGATAAATTAGATGGATTGAATTTTCTGTAAAATTTGCAGGTAATATTTTTTTTGCTAAAAGAGATTTGATTGTTAGTGGCTTCGCTTTGGACCATGCTTTTTGTGTTCAGCCTCATCTAAAAGTTTTTATTTGTAGACACTATTGATCAGTAGAAATTTATTTTTATATTATAATTTCTGAGAAAAAGTGAGCAGCTTTTTTTTTCTTCTACTTTCAGAAGTAAAATTCTGGGAGGTTTAGGGTGAAATCTTATACATTTAAAGAAAAAAGCAATAGGGAAAATGTTGTCAACTGGATTCAAATAGGCTTTTTAAGAAGATTTGTAGACCTCTACCATTGACTTAAAAGCTGTAAACAAACAAAAATGTAATCTTAGCTTCAAATCATTTCATCTATGTTTTGAAAGTTTATCTAATATATGAAGACGAAATGTCTGGGAATCTTCCAATTTTTATTATTCTTTTATATTTGCCCAGAATATTGATAAAAGACATGATTCGGGATTACTATTGAACTAGGAAGAATAAGTTGAACTATCTACATGTAAAATTTGAAAGGTAAGTCTTTAAAGTTGTAGAAATGTATTGTAATTACAATATACTAAACATAATTCTTTTACTAATGTTATGATTTTCATTTAATCACTGAAGAAGGATTTTACTTTTATTTTTTTAAAGTACTTATGCATACAGCAACTATCTTATACCAATTTGTTACTCTTATCAATATTAATGTCCTGCTAGACCTTTTATGATTTTTTAAAACCCTTTTTATCATATAATGCTTTTTTTTAAAAAAAAGAAAGGCACTGCTGAGATTAGAACTCAGGAACTGTTGTTTACTAAACAGGCGCTTTAACCTACTACACCACAGAGCCTTGAAGTACCACATGTTTTTTTTTGGTCTTAGAGGCTGACATAGCGTGAAATCTTAAGAAAAAAAACACATTCTATATCATTTACATTTTAACATCCAATCAACAACTTATATTATCATGTAATTTAACACACATTGTAATTATTCTTCATTGTATTTTAGAGACCATTATACTTTTTTTTTATCAATTAAATATGACAGCTTTAAAGAAGGGGCTGCTGAGATTCGAACTCACTGTGTGTGCTAGGCATGTGCTGGGTACTGTATGTGCTAGGTACTGTTTGTGCTAGGTATGTGCTAGGTTCTGTGTGTGTTAGGTATGTGCTAGTTACAGTATGTGCTGGGTACTGCTTGTGCTGGGTACTGCTTGTGCTACATGCTGGGTACTGTATGTGCTGGGTACTGTATGTGCTGGGTACTGCTAGTGCTATGTGCTAGGTACTGTGTGTACTAGGTATGTGCTAGATTCTGTGTGTGTTAGGTATGTGCTAGGTACAGTATGTGCTGGGTACTGCTAGTTCTATGTGCTAGGTACTGTGTGTACTAGGTATGTGCTAGGTTCTGTGTGTGTTAGGTATGTGCTAGGTACAGTATGTGCTAGTTACAGTATGTGCTGGGTACTGCTTGTGCTGGGTACTGCTTGTGCTACATGCTGGGTACTGCATGTGCTGGGTACTGTATGTGCTGGGTACTGCTAGTGCTATGTGCTAGGTACTGTGTGTACTAGGTATGTGCTAGGTTCTGTGTGTGTTAGGTATGTGCTAGGTACAGTATGTGCTGGGTACTGCATGTGCTGGGTACTGCATGTGCTGGGTACTGCTTGTGCTGGGTACTGCTTGTGCTACATGCTGGGTACTGTATGTGCTGGGTACTGCTAGTACTATGTGCTAGGTACTGTGTTTACTAGGTATGTGCTAGGTTCTGTGTGTGTTAGGTATGTGCTAGGTACAGTATGTGCTGGGTACTGCATGTGCTGGGTACTGCATGTGCTGGGTACTGCATGTGCTGGGTACTGCTTGTGCTACATGCTGGGTACTGTATGTGCTGGGTACTGCTAGTGCTATGTGCTAGGTACTGTGTGTACTAGGTATGTACTAGGTTCTGTGTGTGTTAGGTATGTGCTGGGTACTGCTTGTGCTTCAGCCACCAGTTGGACAACATTGCTTACAGTAGCACTCCCTCACATCTACCACTTCCCCAAAATCAAACATTGAGCATTTCTAGCAATTGTAAAAATAGTAATCCCAGAGCGTCTAGGAAATATCAACATTGTGGAAAAGTACATATCCTGTATATAACATAGTCATGTCTCATCCTCAGTTGCCGACATCTGTTGGTCTGACACCTGGGCGCTATGTATATGCAGGCCTCCTCCGCTGTCTGCACGCCAATTAATCAATCAACACACTTGACAAATGCCTCAATATAGGCTAGAAGTCCATCCTTGGGCTGCTTGTAACAGTTGTCCGCTGTTTTAAACTTTGCTGTGAGAGCCGCGCGGTAGTGCAAAATGGCGCAGGTCAGTATAAGCGCCGACTCAGCCCTGCACTCTCTTCACTCCTATAGCCTCTACTGTGTATTTTCGGCACCTCACCCAACAGAAAGAATTCTCCGATGTTCGCTCCAAGAATCATAGCTGCTGACATTTAGGTACAGGTACTAAATTAATGCCTCGCCCCAGGAAGGGTAATTATTTTTAGATCTGTAACTGTTGAGATGGCAGCGGGTAAGCCGGACAGTCTTGGCAGCTCCCAAATGGTATTGAGTCCTCCGGTCACAGTTTCTTTCAGGGAAAGTCTCCATACTTGCTGCCTAGTCGTTACACATGTTTTGCCCGAGCAGTGTTGCCAAAACCAAGCATTTTTTAGCTGCAGAAGCTGTTTTAGCTGGAGCTGCACTAAAACACATCTTCCTAGCTTGGCTGTTAGCTCCACCCCCTACTTTTATTTTTTTAAAGTACTTATGCATACAGCAACTATCTTATCCCAATTTGTTACTCTTATCAATATTGATGTCCCGCTAGACCTTTTATGCATTTTTAAAAACTTTTTTATCATATAATGCTTTTTCAAAGAAAGAAAGGCACGGCTGAGATTTGAACTCAGGAACTCCTATCCACTAGACAGGCGCTTTAACCAACTAAGCCACAGCACCTTGTAGCACCAAGTTTTTTTTTCTTTGTCTCAGAGGCTGACATAACGTGAAATATTAAGGAAAAAAAACATATTCTATGTCATTTATAGTTTAACGTCCAATCAACAACTTATATTATCATGTAATTTAACACATATTATAATTATCCAGCTTTGTGTTTTTAGAGACCTTTATAATTTTTTTTATATCAATTTAATAATTGACAGATTTAGAGAAGGCACTGCTGAGATTTGAACTCAGGATCTCCTGTTTACTAGGCAGGCACTTTAACCAACTAAGCCACAGTGCCTTGTAGTACCTGGTGTTTTTTTTGTTGGTCTCAGAGGCTGATATAGCGTGAAATATTAAGAAAAAAAACATTCTATGTCATTTACATTCTAACATCCAATCAACAACTTAAATTATCATGTCATTTAACACACATTTTAATTATCCTTCATTGTATTTTAGAGACCTTTATACTTTTTTATATCAATTAAACATGACAGATTTAGAGAAGGCACTGTAGAGATTAGAACTCAGGATCTCCTGTTTACAAGACAGGCGCTTTAACCAACTAAGACACAGCACCTTTTAGTACCAGGTGTTTTTTTTTTGGTCTCAGAGGCTGACATAGAGTGAAATATTAAGAAAAAAAAAACACATTCTATGTCATTTACATTTTAACATCCAATCAACAACTTTCATTATCATGTAATTTAACACACATTTTAATTATCCTTCATTGTATTTTAGAGACCTTTATACTTTTTTTTATATCAATTAAATATGACAGATTTACAGAAGGCACTGCTGAGATTCGAACTCAGGATCTCCTGTTTACAAGACAGGCGCTTTAACCAACTAAGCCACAGTGCCTGACAATTAAGAAAAATCTGGATGGTTTTTTAGGAGTTGTTTTAGACATCTAAATGATTATGCATTGGAGGTTTTTTATGTGTTCTGGGCTTTGGTACGTTTGTCGAGTTTTACAAATGAACATTATATGAGATTTTTTTTATTTTTTATAAAATTAGCATGTGATATTTTCTTTAATAAAGATTTGTAGGTTAGTGGATTTGCTTTAAACTATATTTTACAAATAAATGATAAATCAGATGGATTGAATTTTCTTTAAAATTTGCAGGTAATATTTTTTTTGCTAAAAGAGATTTGATCATTAGTGGCTTCGCTTTGGACCAAACTTTTTGAGTTCAGCCTCATCTAAAAGTTTTTATTTCTAGACACTATTGATCAGTAGAAATTTATTTTTATATTATAATTTCTGAGAAAAAGCAAGCAGTTTTTTTTTCTTCTACTTTCAGAAGTAAAATTCTGGGAGGCTTAGGTTGAAATCTTATACATTTAAAGAAAAAAGCAATAGGGAAAATGCTGTCAACTGGATTCAAATAGGCTTTTTAAGAAGATTTTATGTTGTTTACTGCAGTGTTTTTCAACCAGTGTGCCGTGAGAGATCGTCAGGTGTGCCGCGGCAGACTGACAACAGTGCGGGGGTGTCCCTTTTTCAAATTTTGAAATATTGGGAGGTATGTGACAGGCTCATCAGGCGTAATTTACAACCATGACATTGACATTCATTCACAGACAATCATTATGATTGTTTGTGAATGAATGTCAATATGTAATGTATAGTTTGTAGGAGGCATGGCATGCCAGCACAGTACAGTGTGTGTGTGTGTATATATATATATATATATATATATATATATATATATATATATATACACTGTATATATATCCTGTATTAGGCTACAATGTGTAATTTTGTAAAATTTTAAGATGTTGGTGTGCCACAGGATTTTTTAATGTAAAAAAGTGTGCCACAGCAAAAAAAATCTTGCAAATCACTGGTTTACTGCATACATTAAAATATTAAATTAAAATTTTACTCTGCGCAATTCATGATGTTTATAGATTAAAATCTCAAACTTTAAAATATCTTCCTATTCCAGTGAGTACTCATATCAATAATGATTCAACTTTTATCAAAATATGATTGAGTAACATCTATCGAAGTGGGTCAGATGATTGTGAAATTTGTAGACCTCTACCATTGACTTAAAAAGCTGTAAACAAACAAAAATATAATCTTAGTTTCAAATCATTTCATCTATGTTTTGAAAGTTTATCTAATATATGAAGCAGAAACGTCTGGGAATCTTCCAATAATTATTATTCTTTTATATTTGCCCAGAATATTGATAAAATACATGATTCGGGATTACTATTGAACTAGGAAGAATAAGTTGAACTATCTACATGTAAAATTTGAAAGGTAAGTCTTTAAAGTTGTAGAAATGTGTTGTAATTACAATATACTAACCATTATCCTTTTACTAATGTTATGATATTCATTTAATCACTGAAGAAGGATTTTACTTTTATTTTTTTTAAAGTACTTATGCATACAGCAACTATCTTATCCCAATTTGTTACTCTTATCAATATTGATGTCCTGCTAGACCTTTTATGCATTTTTAAAAATCGTTTTATCATATAATGCTTTTAAAAAAAAAGAAAGGCAGGGGGCGGAGTTAACCGATGTGTGGTTTAGATGCACTTTTCAAGAGATCCAGGCATTTGAATATTAAAAAGCTAATAAACATAAGTTTTAGCTGCCTAAACTCAGTTTTTAGTGAAAAGAGGAGCATCACTCTTATAGGGAAGAAAAACCTTGCTTACATTGCACCTGGCTATTTGTATTTTTGGCGGCCGCTTCGCATCTGGCTCCGGATGGTAGGCGCTCCGCTCCGGAGTTGTTGTGAAGTTCTGACACAGACCAGATAACGGTGAAGAGATCCGTAGCTGAGATTTACCTGATTAGACCGTGGATCAACTTGCCTCTCCTGCACGACTTAGTTGCAGTCCGGTGCCAACCAGGCAACGCTAGATCTTCAAGGAGTGAAGGAGCGAGAAGAGGTCAGTCGGTACCCTATACAGAGGAGGAAGAGAGTAGCTGACAAGAGAGTCCCAGACACACACGGCAGTCTTATTTGGCGCGAAGCGCGGCCATCTTGCTGTGAGAAAAGAGCAGATCACTATCAGAGGTACTAGGAACCTTACCTGTGAGAGAGCTGAACTTACCTCCCTAAGAATACGCTGTAATTGCTTGCTCCAGACACTTGAAGGCCACCTAAAGCTCATTGAGCACTATAGAGAGGTTCTGGTGTGGGGTTTGAGCCCGTGCACTGCACAGGGCCTGATCAGAGACGTAGACAGCATTGTGGACTCGGGTGAGGCCTAAACATTGCTCTATTTTAAATGCTCATCATGCAGACAGCACAGAATCTCCATCAGTGGCCTTACTGAGGTAAGCTCTCTCTATCTGAGCTTTGCTGCTCAGAGACCTTCAGCCCTGGTTTAGACATCTGGGTGTGTAGTACAGGGTGGCCAACCACAGCTAGCTTAGACCATAGACAATCTGGACATCTCCAAAAAACAATACGATTGATCAGCTGGCTAAAGCCACCTACCCCCATTGGCCTCCACCTACATCCATATATAAAGGGGCTTTGAATTGATTCTGCCTAACTACACTCTCCCTCTAAAAGACTTGATATATGTTTTTCCCTAAACCAGCTGTATAGACTACACTACTCTAAAATATTGATCCCTTGCCTCGCTCATCTGACTGTGCTGGAGCGTAGATCTCTCCTCTTCCTTTCCCGCCGGCCGTGATTGCCTGCCGGTCATACCCATATCCCTGCTCCAACATCGTCCAGAGGGGACAACTCCCTAGAGGAGAGATCTTAGGCCTGATTACGGATCCAACTGAGGCAGTACATACCACGTAGCAATTTGGTGTGGCCAGATAGGCCACAGGAACTCCCTTCTGCATAGATTTCATTTGGGTCTTGATTAGGCCATGATTATGTAAACAGCACCACAGTGCCAAGCCCCAGTCAGCCATTAAGAGATTCTCATTATAGTGCTATATTTTTGCTCATTATATGTCACTACATATGCAGAAGAACAAAATGTCTCAATCAGTCAAGAGGAAGCAAAAGCCTCATAATGTGCCAAAGAGAACCTACTCCTAGGCAGCAAATAGGCTCAGATGACGAGGCCTCGGATGCAAGTAGCCTTAGTGAAACACATATAGGAGAGACTTTAACTCAGTCAACAGGGCGTTTTCCATATAAAGATTCTGCTACAGACAATAATTTGATGGACTCTATCAAATCGCTCTTAGCCTCACATCATAATTCCCTTTCCAAGAAATTTGAAAAAGGTCATGCTGACATAAGGAGAGATATAGCAATTGGTGAGAGGAATGATGCCATAGAGCGCAAGCAAGAAGATTTGATGGTAGAGCATACCAACTTACTCAGCTATTCACAAGGGCTGGCGGAGCAAATTACTTATCTGGAAGTCAAACTTGCAGATTTGGAAGACAGAACCAGACGCAACAAAATTAGGATAAAAGGAATTCCTGAAGCTGTCCTCCCACAAGATCTAGTAAAATATCTGCAGGAGATGTTTGTAGCTGTTCTGGGCTCTGGAATTGACAAAGAAATGTTGATAGACAGGGCTCATAGAGCATTGAGACCTAGAGCAGCTGAAGGTGATAAACTTCACTATTATACCTTTCACGAGAGGCTGCTGAAGACTCTAGCAGGCCCTAATATGCTTCCTGAGAAGTTTGCTGAGATTCAGGTTTTTCAAGACCTCTCCCTGCACACCCTTCAACTCCGTCAACACTACCAGCCCTTCACTAAAGTCTTGAGAGAAAAAGCTGTTAAATATCGTTGGGGGTTTCCAGTCAAGCTATACATCAATAAAGATGGTCATCAGTTTATGTCCTTGTCTCCGCAGCAAGCTAGAGAGTTATTACAGAGATTGGGATTCCTGCCTCAAGACCCAACTTTGACTAGACCAATTGATGAACCTGAGCGAGGTTTGAGGGCCTCAGAGATCTAGGAGCGCTCAAAGGTCGAGTTCGTCGCCGCAAGACAGGAGTCTTTCAGTGCGGGACTCTAGCAGCTAAATCACTAAAGGGTGAACTGTTGGTTCTTTCTTTTTATCTCTTGGATTGCAGATTGAGAGGTGACTTTCACTTAAAAGACTGATCCCTCTGTACTGGAGGCATAAGATGATGGGTGAGATTGTTTTAGATTATTTGTTGTGTTCTACATGTTTATTATGACATTCTATTTCTCTCCCCTTTTCTCTTTTTTTCTCCTTCTCCTCACTCCTTCCTCCCCCCCCACTCTCCTCTTTTTCTTCCCTACTTGGGCTCCTAGCCTAACATTGATGGCTAAAAAATGTACTGCCTTAATTAGGCTTTTTTCTCTTGTTAAGAAGGGATGATAGAGATCATCTGTGTTACTGTTAGATATGTGCATGGCGAAAAAATTTGGTTCGGTTCGGATTGATCTGTAATTTTCGAATTTTCGGTTCGGATTGATTCAAATTCGGAAAATTTTGAATCAATTCGGTTCGGATTCTTTCGGATTCATTCGGATTCGAAAGAAATTCAGCTGGATTCGGTTCGATTCGGTTCGGAAATTCGGAATTTCGGTAAGTGTTAGGTGGGATTAGACTAGTATTATGTACTGTATATTAGGTGTAACCCATAGCAGAGTGATATAACCTAATATACTGTACATTACTAGTGTAATCCATGGCCATCTGAATTTACCGAATAAATCTGAACTAATTCGGATTTATTCGGTAAATTCGGCAGTATATTAATTCGGAAATTCGGTTCGATCCGAATCTCCGAATTTGCAGAATTTGCAGAATTTCCGAATCGATCCGAAGCGAATTGCACATATCTAGTTACTGTTATTTTGTAGCTGTTGGATGACCACTCCCCGAGGCCCTGAGCACTTAGTTAGAGGTCTCTGAGTAATAGAGGCCTCATATATAAGAAATAAAACAGGCAAGCCCTATGCCTACTGAAAATTATCTTAGTGATAAGATATGTTTAGCGGTCCTGTAGGTTCGCCCCTATACCTGAGAGCTATGAGGTCGTAATATATGGGACTCTCCCTGGCAGGGTGACCATATCCTTGCCCTGTTCTCCCCTTGCTATATAGTGCTCCTTATCCTAGCTGTAGATATAAGGATACTTATCTTACAATAACACTAATCTACCTACTCTGCATCTTAATCTATTTTTGGAGTGTGTTATAAATAGGGATCCCGGGGGAGTGGTTATTTAATTTTATTGCCTAAAAGTGTAATTTGGTGTAATGTTATGTTGGGGAGGGGGGTTTACTTACTTACTTCTTATTGTTAGTGTGTTTGTTTTATCAGGTATGAGGTTAAATGTTATATGGAACACACATGTTGAGGTGAATTGTCTTATCAGTATAATAGACAGAGAAAATAAATGGAATATGTTCTCCCCCTACATAGTGGCATAGATAGTGATCAGTTCATGTAGATCGCACATTAAGTTTCAACAGTATCAAGTGGTTCCCTTCTGTTTCCGCTCGGGGGGCTGGTGACATATTGGGTCTGGGGCTTAGCTTACCATTAGACCTAACCTGTGTGGCGAGGTTAAAGGCTTGTATGGGCGTCTGGCTCTAGGGGTTTCAGAGAGGGGAAGACTACAAAAATGATTATACTATATAACGTTAAACATCCAACTATTTGCTCCTGAGTAGATAAAATATAGTGTGCTTTAATATCGCCTGACTGGGGCCTGGCTTCTTATGCCAGTCTCCCCCCCACACCTAAATAGGTGAGTTCTCTTGGCATTTGCCAAGAGACCACTCATTGTGATAGTGGTGTATTGTACACTTCGCTATACACTAGTTAGCTCTAGAAAGTTAAGTATTGTTAAGGGACTGCGGGCAGTTAGATCTATAAGGAAATTCCCTAATATTGTATTATAGTACCTACTTGCTACCTACCCCCCCCTCCCTCCTTACCCCTTTATTAATGCATTCCTGCTTGCTACTTAGCCTTCTTTTTGTGGGTTGTAGCTCCTTTGGAAGCCCTAATTTTACAGCCAAAGTGGGACCCATTCTCTTAAACATATGGCTCCTGTAAAGGTGGCCACCCACAAGATCTAGTAAAATATCTGCAGGAGATGGTTTGTAGCTGTTTCTGGGGCTCTGGAATTGACAAAGAAATGTTGATAGACAGGGCTCACGCAAACCTCAGAAACCGAGCTGCGCAAAGTAGGAATTTCCGCCTATTAGATCAATCAAGGGATAGTTTCACTCGCCTAGAGAGATTGGTAAGCATTCTCGGAGTACTACGCCTCCCTTTATAGTCTTGATAATAGCCCCAGCAAACCAATGCCCAGTGGAGAGACGGTGAGGCAGTTGTCTGGTTTAATTTACAATTACCCACGCTAAGTAAGGGACTCCAGGGATGACCTAGAGAGGGCCCTTCACATTGGAGGAGGTAAAAACAATGATCCTAAGCCCTTAAGCCTCATAAAGCCCCGGGCCGGATGGCTATATGCCCCAATTCTATCGCACCCTTGCCGCCGTTATTATCCCCGCTGCTATTTTGGACTGTACAGCGGAATGGCCAAGGGAGGTAACCTGCTTCAGGAATTCCTAGAAGCAAATATCCTGACTATACCTAAGGAGGGGAAGGATCCCATGGAGTGTGGGAGCTATAGACCTATCTCCTTAATTAATGTTGATATTAAGATCTACTCAAAGATTCTTGCGGCTAGATTGGGATGGCATCTGCCTTCAATAATCCTCTTGGATCAGGTGGGATTTGTGCAGGGCAGGCAGGGAACTGACAATACCCATAGGTTATTGAACATCTTCATCGAATGATATGGGACTGTCCCTTCTCACCCTGTCGCTAGATGCTGAAAAAGTGTTTGACAGGGTGAGATTGGAATTTCTGTTTGAGACCCTGCGAGTTTTTGGTATTCCACACTCCTTTTGTAAAGCAGTCGAGGCGCTATATACAGCCCCAACAGCGGTGATCAAAGGACTTGGCTTTTGCTACCCCAGGATCCAAATAAGCAATGGTACCAGACAGGGGTGCCCCCTGTCCCCACTCCTATTTGTACTTGCCATAGAGCCACTTGCAGAAGCTATTAGAAAGGATAACCAAATCCAGGGCCCTTTGCTACATGACTCACTTCAGAAGCTGGCGTTATTTGCTGATGATCTCACACTATTTATAGTAGATCCTCTCTATTCGCTCCCATCTCTGATGACTGTAATTGACTCTTTCAGTGAAATCTCGAACTATAAAATCAATGTAGGCAAAACAGGAAGCCTACATGATACACATAGGATCAAGAAAGAGCAGCGGGCTCTTAGAAAACAATATATTTTCAAATTGTCCACTAAAGGGATACGTCATCTAGAGGTGTTTCTGTCTCATGATAGGGACACTGTTCTCCAGGAGAACTATCACACTCTCTTGAAGGAGGTGGACAGAACCCTGAAATAAAAAAAATGTGATGAAATCTCCTGGATGGGCAGAATCACTGCTTTAAAGATGATGGTTCTTCCCAAACTGACATACCTCATGAGGTGTATTGCCCCTCTCGGTCCTCGTCGAGTCTGTTGCAGAGCTTCCAAGCCTCATTTAATGCTTACGTCTGTAATAATATAGAGACCTAGAGTAGCAGCTGCTATACTACAGTCCCTTTGGAGTTGTAGGGGGTCTGGGTCTCCCAAGCGTGGACTTGGTATTTTGAGGCTGCCATGATAACTCATGTCTCAGGCATGGGGTCAGATCTGTCCACCCCACAAGATGGAGGGAGCTAGAACAAGCTTCTCTCCCGGCGTATATGGGATCTCTCAGACTTACTATGGTTTCCCTCACACTTAACTTCACAATTTACCATCTCTAATCAACTGGTCAGGGGGTGCCAGAAGATGTGGTATAAGCTACGACACAATTTGCTGGTTGCCCTCTATCCTTCCCCCATCCACCCTATAATTCCCTTTTTTACAGGGCTTACCCAATGTGCGAATTAGCGCGTGGAAGCAGTTGAGATCTCTATGGTGGAGATTTTTTCAGTGGTGACTGCCTACTATCGCACCAAGATATGGTGACAAAATTCAATCTACCAACGCCATCTAGAGTTCGAGCTCTTGAGGTTGAGGTCTCTGATGAAAACATGGGGATTTCTGACAGATAAAGTAAGGAATCTCACAATCTGGGAGAATCTCACAATCTGGGAGAATCTCACAATCTGGGAGAATCTCACAATCTGGGGAGAATCTCACAATCTGGGAGACCAGGATGGGAATTCTGGTCTCAGCTTACAAACCCCTCACGACACATTACAGATGTCTTTTGGGAGAACACAGTGCTCTCAAAGACTAGACATATGATCGATTGGGAAACAGAAATAAAAGTTGTATAACTGGGGGCGAATGGTCTAAAGCCAGCTGGCAAAGACTAAAGCCAACGCTGCATTGTACCACGATGTATGAGCTGTACTTTAAAGTAATTTCCAGGTGGCATCTTGTGCCAACCAAATTAAAAGCCCTGTTCCGAACCATCCGTCCGCTTGCTGGAGGGAATGTGGTGAGGTAGGTACCCCCACTTCATACGTGGTGGTCCTGCCCTAAACTTAAGCCGCTCTGGACTAAGGTGAGAGATGTATGCGCTAGTCTGGAACTACAGAGGTTACTAACCTGGTTTGGCTCTCCTACACTTGGGAATATGGAAGATACCCACTCATAAGAAATCCCTGCTTTTGTACTTACTCACTTCAGTAAAAATGTTGATTGCGAGGGAACTGGAAGAAAGTACCCCCCCCCCCCTCCCGAGGTGGCAGGGGGTTAATAGAGTCAAGCAATATCAGTCATCACCTGGATCACTTGAACGCCACGTAGGGGTACCACCAAACCCTACCAAACGTATCAAATAGAATCCAAAGAATGTGGCAGCAATAGGTGAATTCAAATGGTCTTTATTAAGCACAGCAAACATAGCAGTGACGTTTCGGGAACATTTTCCCTTCATCAAGCATGCTTGATGAAGGGAAAATGTTCCCGAAACGTCACTGCTATGTTTGCTGTGCTTAAATAAAGACCATTTGATTTCACCTATTGCTGCCATAGTCTTTGGATTCTAGGGGGTAGTAGAGTACCTGAACTACGTCAAATCCATGGAAGATTATGTATATAGAATGAGAAATCAGTCAGTGACCTTTAGTCTTATCTGGGAGCCATGGGAGCAGTTTCTCTTGCAGCATAAACATTAATCAGGAAGAGTGACTGGCAACTATGCAGTGAATAATTCCAATACTATGTGTTAGACGCTCAAAACAGGGGACCCTGTCGGGCTCTGGGTGGGCCCCTAGATTCTGTCTGGATCATCTCACCTCTGTTCCCCTACTAATGATTCCCCCTCCCCTCCCCCCCTTCATCCTATCTCTGCTTCCCCCTCCCTCCTATGCTACCTTCGTAGATGACTCCTTTCCCTTGCAAGTGTATTGTATTTGGACTTATGATGGATGTGTCAGTGCGGGGCCATTTTTGTTGGCCCTTGCACCCCTAGCAATCAGTATACCTTCTTATGTTCCATCCTATTTAGGTTCTGCCTGCCCGCATGTATCTACTTCCATTGTTGCTCAAATGTAATGAGTATAGAGCTACTAGTGTGACTTGATATGATGGAACCTGTTATGTCAAGTAATATTTCAGCAGTAGTCTATTCCTAAATTGAGTGATGTATAACCGTATGATTCCTTCGAAGGGGTGTCTTTCAGTCTGTGATAGGCACTCCGAACTAATTTTTGTAAACATTGAGAATCACACAAGATACTAATCTGTACCGTACATGTTTTTTATTTTTATTTTGATCGTGTTGTACTTGTGTATAATGATCTTCGAAAATGTTGGATTGTAATGTTAATGCACCTTTAACTAAAATTAAAAAAATATATTTAAAAAAAAAAAAAGAAAGGCACTGCTGAGATTTGATTCAGGATTTCCTGTTTACTAGACAGGCGCTTTAAACCACCTTGCAGTACCATGTTTTTTTTTTTTGTATTTTTTTTGGTCATTTACATTTTAACATCCAATCAACAACTTATATTATCATGTAATTTAACACACATTAAAATTATCCAGCATTGTGTTTTAGAGACCTTTATATTTTTTATAGCAATTAAATAAGACAGATTTAGAGAAGGCACTGCTGAGATTCGAACTCAGTATCTCCTGTTTACAAGACAGGCGCCTTAACAACTAAGCCCCAGCGTGCCACAAAACAAACAAACAAACAAACAAACAAACAAACAAACAAACAAACAAACAAACAAACAAACAAACAAAACAAACAAACAAACAAACAAACAAACAACAAACAAACAAAACAAACAAACAAACAAACAAAACAAACAATGAATCAAATCCAGATGGTTTTTGTAGGAGTTGTTTTAGACATCTAAATAATAATACATGAGTGTCTTGCAGTTTAGCCAATCAGTGCTGGCTCCCAGATAACTTCACGTGCATAAGTGTTATCTATATGAGGAACATGAACTAATACCCTCTAGAGGTGAAAAACTGTTAAAATGCATTCTGAAAGAGGTGGCCTTCAAGGTCTAAGAAATAAGAATATGAACCTCCTAGGTTAAGCTTTCAACTAAGAATACCAAGAGAACAAAAGCAAAATTAGTGATAAAAAGTAAATTGGAAAATTGTTTAAAATCATATGCCCTATCTGAATCATGAAAGTTTATTTTGACTAGACTGTCCTTTTAACAACTTATATTATCATTTAATTTAACACATATAATTTTACAGAATTGTGTTTTAGAGACTTTTATAACTTTTAATAGCAATTAAATATGACAGATTTAGAACAGCCAATAGAATGCGAGCTCAATCTTGATTGGCTGATTGGATCAGCCAATCGGATTGAACTTGAATCTGATTGGCTGATTCAATCAGCCAATCAGATTTTTTAACTTAATTCCGATTGGCTGATAGAATCCGATCAGCCAATCGAAATTCGGCGGACGCCATCTTGGATGACGTCATTTAAAGGTACCTCATTCCAAGTTCAGTAGTCGGCCGGGATGGATGCTCCGCGGCGGCGGAGTGAAGAAGAAGATTGAAGATGCCACCGGAAGAATGAAGACTTTGCTGCCGCTTGGAGGAAGACGTCGCCGGAGGAAGAATTCTTCTTTGCCGCTTGGAGGAAGACATCGCCGGAGGAAGAATTCTTCTTTGCCGCTTGGAGGAAGACATCGCCCGGATCGGATCAGGAGTTCGGCCCGGTGTGGTGAAGACAAGGTAGGGAGATCTTCAGGGGGGGTAGTGTTAGGCTTTTTTTAAGGGGGGTTTGGGTGGTTTTAGAATAGGGGTATGTGGGTGGTGGGTTGTAATGGGGGGGGGGATTGTATTTGTATGCAAAAGAGGCTGAATTCTTTGGGGCATGCCCCACAAAAGGCCCTTTTAAGGGCTGGTAAGGTAAAGAGCTTTGAAATTTGTTTAATTTAGAATAGGGCAGGGAATTTTTTTTATTTTGGGGGTTTATTATTTTATTAGGGGCTTAGAATAGGTGTGAATTAGCTTAAAAATCTTGTAATCTTTTTTTATTTTTTGTAATTTAGTGTTTGTTTTTTTTGTAATTTAGTTTAGTTAATTTAATTGTATTTTTAGATAGATGTTTGTAGTTTATTTAATTTATTGATAGTGTAGGTGTATTTGTAACTTAGGTTAGGGATTTATTTTTACAGGTAATTGGGTAATTATTTTAACTAGGTAGATATTAAATAGTTAATAACTATTTAATAGCTATTATACCAAGTTAAAATAATTAACAATTTACCTGTAAAATAAATATTAATCCTAACATAGCTACAATGTAATTATTAATTATATTGTAGCTATCTTTAGGGTTTTATTTTATAGGTAAGTATTTAGATTTAAATAGGAATATTTTAGTTTATAAATGAATTAGATTAATTTTATATAAATTTAGTTAGGGGTGTTAGGGTTAGATAGAGTTAATATAGTTAATATAAATACTGATAGTAACTATATTAACTATATTAACCCTAATATAATTAGGGTTAATATAGTTAATATATATATAATGTAATACCTATATTAACTATAATATACTTAGGGTTAACATAGATAATATAGCTGGCGGCGGGGGGTAGGTAGATTAAATTAGGGGTTAATCATTTTAATAGAGATGGCGGCGGTGGTAAGGGGCTTACATTGGGGGTTAATAATTTTAATATAGATGGCGGCGGTGTTAGGGGCTCACTTTAGGGGGTTATAGATAAATATAGCTGGCGGCGGGGTACCGGGAGCGGCGGTTTAGGGGTTAATAACTTAATTAGGTTGCGGCGGGGGAACGGGGAGCGGCGTTTTAGGGGTTAATAGCTTTTTTAATTGTTAGGATAGTGAGGGGGGATAGCGGATAGAGGGATAGACGTGTAGGGCTATGTTAGGGAGGCGTGTTAGACTTGTCGGGCTATGTTAGGGAGGCGTGTTAGACAGTGCGGGGTGTTTTAGACTTTAGTCAGGTTTTATAGGCGCCGGCAGTTTCTAACGTGCCGCAAGTCACTGGCGACGCCAGAATTTGTACTTACGCAGATTTCTGGACATCGCTGGTTTGTCAGACTTACGGCACGTTAGCATCTGACGGCGACTTATATGGGATAGCTTGAGTTTGCGAGCTAAAACTGCGGGCGACGCCGGTTCCCTCGCTTGCGCCGCAAAACTGTGATCTATATCGGATCGCGCCCAGGATCTCTTGTTTACGAACAGGCGCTTTAACAAACAAAGCCACAGAACCCCATAAACATTAAATTTAGGATTGTTATTATAGGAGGCGTTTTTATACATCTAAATAATAATACATGGAGTGTTTTGTGTGTTTCCAGGACTTTGGTAAGTTTGGTCTACTTTTACAAATGAATACTATATGAGATTGTTTCTATTTTCTGTAAAAATAGTATGTGATATTCTTCTTTGAAAAAGATTTGTAGTTTAATGTATTTGCTTTAAACCATGTTTTACAAATTAGTAATAAATTAGATTGTTTGTATTTTCTGTAATAAATGCATGTAATACTTTTTGGTAAAAGATATTTGATCATTAGAGGCGTACGATTTGCACCATGTTTTCTTGTGTTTAGAATCATTCTAAAAGTTTTTATTTGTAGACACTGCTAATCAGTATAGTTTTTTTTATATAATTTTTGAGAAAGAGGTCAGCAGCTTTTTTTCTTCTCTAATCAGAAGTAAATTTCTGGAAAGGCTTAGGGTGAAATCTTATACATTTAAGAATAAAGCAATAATGAAAATGTTGTCCACGAGATTACAATCAGATTTTTTGAAGATTTTTAGTTGTTTACTACATACATTAAAAAATTTAATTTAAATGTTACTCTAAGCATTCATATGTGTATATATTAAAATCTCAAACTTTACAAAATCGTCTTGTTCCAGTGAGTACTAATGTCAATAATGATTCAACTTTTATCAAAATGTGCTTGAGTAACATTGATCGAAGTGGGTCAGATGAACGTGACATTTTGTAGACCCAGAGATATTGATAAAAGACATGATTTGGGATTACTATTGAACTAGAAAGAATAAGTTGAACTATTTACATGTAACATTTGAAAGGTAACTCTTTAAAGTAGTAGAAATGTGTTGTAATTACAATATACTAAATATTATCCTTTTACTAATGTTATGAATCAGGGGCCGGTGCTAGACTATTTTTGTGCCTAGGCGAGACCAGTTACTTGTGCCCCCCCCCCCCCCCCCGCCCATAAAAAAAATAAATAAAAAAAAATAAAGAAACAAAACATAACACTTTTAAATTTCTTTTAATTTTCATGAATAGGTGGTGTGGCATAAGATGCCAAAAGCAACAATATTAAAGGCAAAATATAAAGTAACCAAATGTTAAATTGCCTATTTTAACAAAAAATATATTTTAACTTTTAATTAAACAAAATATATATTAACTGAGTCTGTATTTTTCTTACAGCCAGAGAAACAAACAAAAAAAAACAGATTTGTCAGAAAAAAAATTAAATTTTAGGCACCTCAAAATCTCACTCTGACCACCAAGATGATATCTCAGTGGTTTCAAAGCATCAATCCGACTCTCCCATCTTGTTTCACTCAATGGCTTAACAGTTATGCCTAAGTCTAATATATGGCTAATTAGAACTTGCCAATGCTTAGTTGATGTAGAGAAATAATTATTAATCTGTTGAACTAACCCAAAGAAAGTAGTTGCTTCCAGACAACACCTAGCAGCATCATTGACTACCAAGTTTAAAGAGTGTGCATTGCAGGGCACAAAAAACGCACGTGGGTTTAAGTCCAGTATTCTCTTTTGTGCTCCATTTTGTTTGCCTTTCATGTTACTGGCATTGTCATACCCTTGACCACGCAGATTTTCAATTGGCAATTGAATTAGCTTCCGCTGTTCAAGAAGAGTTTCTGCTATAAAGGCACCTGTAGTCTCCTGTAGTGGAATAAATCCTAAGAAATGTTCTCTTATAGTAATACTTTCAGACTCATTATCTGATGGTTTGCTTACATCAACAAAATGTACAATCATTGTCATTTGCTCAATGTGAGAAACATCGGGTGTGCAGTCCAGAGTAATTGAATAGTATTTAGCTGAGGTTGTACTTGTTATAATTTTCTTCTTTATAGCACCGGCTAGAAGCTGCATAAGCTCATTCTGGATATCTTTTCCCAGGTAGTGAACCAATGTTTCTTGATCTTTAACCCTACGCAAATGTTCATTCATGATATGATCAAAAAGGGCTAGATATTCGACAAACTTTAAAAAATTTCCATTGCCGGCACTATACAACTTGTCATTTGTACCATGGAATGATAAGTTTTGCATGGCAAGAACTCTTACCAAAGCAATCAAGCATTGCAAGACTTGTTGCCAATATTGTTCTTCTTGCCTAATTTTCAGCTGGTTTATAGCATCAATTGTTTTTTCTTTAGATAAGCGGAATTCAAGTTCACGCCAGGCTTGATAGTTTTACAAATGGTCAGTATTCCTCTCATGTGAAGAAATAATTGCTCCAATGTTCTTCCAGTCTTTTGAACCTGTTTCTTGTAGGGATGATGCAACATTTCTTTTACTGAACAATTTACAGCAAAAACAAAAAACCACATCTTTTGAGGTTGAATATATCAGCCATTGGCAACACACTTCTTCACCATTTGCCAGTCTCCTCTTGTAGTGTACAGTAGAAAATAGTCTGTTTTTTGAGTCTTTGGGAAAATCATGTAATACAACCTCCTGTGGTCCATGTTGAATTATAAGCTGTTGTAGATCATCACTGCAAGAGTAGGGCCATTTAGCAGGGTCACTGTAATCCAAATCAGGCACAATATTGTTTTCTTTTGATGACTTTGAAGTGCTACTTCTAGTCTCAATGTTATTGACATCTTTTTCTTCTTCATTCTTTCTAGAAACATTTCCAAATTGTGAAACTTCAGTATGACTTGTAGTTGGAGCACAACATTCAGCTTCCCCATCCCCAGTGGAAGGTTCCACAAGAGTACAGTCACATTCTTGTTCTTGATTTGCTTTCTGTGTATGAAGGTATCTAAAGAAGGACCCCTCTTGCTTTGCTTGCTCCTTAGCTTGTTCTGCCTTTCGTTTGCGGTACTGGGCTCCAGAAGGTCGTTTTTTTATCAGCCATAGGTAACTGAAGAAAATAAAAAACATCTGGTTAAGTAAAGATAGTTTAGCTCTATGGTCCATCTTTGAAATATAAAAACTACTTATATATGTATATTACAATCAGAGACATAAGTGACTATGCCACAATCTCCCCCAACTACACCCACATGGTCACCCTTATGTTTGCCTTTAAGCTGGGAAGTTTACCCCATTGTTTAAGGTTTTATTAATTAACAAATAACCGTATGTTGGTAAAATTCACCTTAGAAACAAATGACCCCACACCTCAGGCCCAGCAATTGATCCTGGGCAAAATTAAAGAATTATTTTTTTCATGACAACTTAGTAGTTACTGTTTAAAACTCAATTACAAGCTAGCAAGTCACTGAGTCAATATATATTTACATTTACAATTTACATTCAGCATCAAATTTGCTTTGTTCCATTAGTGTTCTTTGTTGAAATCTAAACCTAGATAGGCTCATGTGCTAATTTCTAAGGCCTTGAAGCCTCTAGCTCTGAAAAAAACTGTCAAATGCTTTCAGACAAGAGATGGTCTTCAAGTTGAAGGCCATCTCTTGTCTGAAAGCATTTGACAGTTTTTTCAGAGCTAGAGGGTGTTATTTCATGTGTACCATATAGATAACATTGTGCTCATGCATGTGGAGTTACGTATGAGAGGGCACTGATTGACTAAAAAGCATGTCAGTTAAAAGAACTGAGATAAGGGGCAGTAGGCTTAGATACAAGGTAATCACAGAGGTTAAAATGTATATTAATATACAATAACTGTGTTAATTATGAAAAACTGGGGAAGCGGTAATAAAGGGATTATCTATCTTTTTAAACAATAGCAATTCTGGAGTAGACTGTCCTTTTAACCATATACCAAACATGACAAGTATAATACTTGTTTAAGCAAAAAAAAGATTTAAAAAAAAAAAAAAATCTCATGATTCAGATAGATAGAGCATGCAATTTTAAACAACTTTCTAACGGCTAGATTTAGAGTTTGGCGTTAGCCGTGAAAACCAGCGTTAGAGGCTCTTAACGCTGGTTTTAGGCTACCTCCGGTATTTGGAGTCACTCAAAAAAGGGTCTAACGCTCACTTTTCAGCCACGACTTTTCCATACCGCAGATCCCCTTACGTCAATTGCGTATCCTATCTTTTCAATGGGATTTTTCTAAATCCGGTATTTAGAGTCGTGTCGAAGTGAGCGTTAGAAATATAACGACAAAACTCCAGCCGCAGGAAAAAAATCAGTAGTTAAGAGCTTTCTGGGCTAACGCCGATTTATAAAGCTCTTAACTACTGTACTCTAAAGTACACTAACACCCATAAACTACCTATGTGCCCCTAAAACGAGGTCCCCCCACATCGCCGCAACTCGATTAAATTTTTTTAACCCCTAATCTGCCGACCGCCAACTACGTTATCCTTATGTACCCCTAATCTGCTGCCCCTAAAACCGCCGACCCCTATATTATATTTATTAACCCCTAATCTGCCCCCCACAACGTCGCCGCCAGCTACCTACACTTATTAACCCCTAATCTGCCGTCCGCACGCCGCCGCCAGCTACATTATCCCTATGTACCCCTAATCTGTGCCCCTAAAACCGCCGACCCCTATATTATATTTATTAACCCCTAATCTGCCCCCCCACAACGTCGCCGCCAGCTACCTACACTTATTAACCCCTAATCTGCCGTCCGCACGCCGCCGCCAGCTACATTATCCCTATGTACTCCTAATCTGCTGCCCCTAACACCGCCGACCCCTATATTATATTTATTAACCCCTAACCTGCCCTCCCTAACATAGCTGACACCTAACTTCAAGTATTAACCCCTAATCTGCCGACCGGACCTCGCCGCTATTCTAATAAATGTATTAACCCCTAAAGCTAAGTCTAACCCTAACACTAACACCCCCCTAACTTAAATATAATTTACATCTAACGAAATTAATTAACTCTTATTAAATAAATTATTCCTATTTAAAGCTAAATACTTACATGTAAAATAAATCCTAATATAGCTACAATATAAATTATAATCATATTATAGCTATTTTAGGATTAATATTTATTTTACAGGTAACTTTGTATTTATTTTAACCAGGTACAATAGCTATTAAATAGTTAAGAACTATTTAATAGCTAAAATAGTTAAAATAATTACAAATTTACCTGTAAAATAAATCCTAACCTAAGTTACAATTAAACCTAACACTACACTATCAATAAATTAATTAAATAAAATACCTACAATTACCTACAATTAAACCTAACACTACACTATCAATAAATTAATTAAATACAATACCTACAAATAACTACAATGAAATAAACTAACTAAAGTACAAAAAATAAAAAAGAACTAAGTTACAAAAAATAAAAAAATATTTACAAACATAAGAAAAATATTACAACAATTTTAAACTAATTACACCTACTCTAAGCCACCTAATAAAATAACAAAGCCCCCCAAAATAAAAAAATGCCCTACCCTATTCTAAATTACTAAAGTTCAAAGCTCTTTTACCTTACCAGCCCTGAACAGGGCCCTTTGCGGGGCATGCCCCAAGAAGTTCAGCTCTTTGCCTGTAAAAAAAAAACATACAATACCCCCCCCAACATTACAACCCACCACCCACATACCCCTAATCTAACCCAAACCCCCCTTAAATAAACCTAACACTAAGCCCCTGAAGATTATCCTACCTTGTCTTCACCTCACCGGGTATCACCGATCGGTCCTGGCTCCAAAATCTTCATCCAACCCAAGCGGGGGCTGGCGATCCATCATCCGGTGGCTGAAGAGGTCCAGAAGAGGGTCCAAAGTCTTCATCCTATCCGGGAAGAAGAGTAGATCCGGACCGGCAACCATCATCTACCAAGCGGCATCTTCTATCTTCATCCGATGAGGACCGGCTCGATCCTGAAGACCTCCACCGCGGACCCATCTTCATCCGGCGACGTCCAACTGAAGAATGACGGTTCCTTTAAGGGACGTCATCCAAGATGGCGTCCCTCGAATTCCGATTGGCTGATAGGATTCTATCAGCCAATCGGAATTAAGGTAGGAATATTCTGATTGGCTGATGGAATCAGCCAATCAGAATCA
Organism: Bombina bombina; assembly: GCF_027579735.1. Taxonomy (NCBI): domain Eukaryota; kingdom Metazoa; phylum Chordata; class Amphibia; order Anura; family Bombinatoridae; genus Bombina; species Bombina bombina. Next base: position 799,898,098 of record NC_069500.1, on the reverse strand, counting down.
AGATCAATCCGATTGGCTGATCCAATCAGCCAATCAGATTGAGCTCGCATTCTATTGGCTGATCGGAACAGCCAATAGAATGGGAGCTCAATCTGATTGGCTGATTGGATCAGCCAATCGGATTGAACTTGATTCTGATTGGCTGATTCCATCAGCCAATCAGAATATTCCTACCTTAATTCCGATTGGCTGATAGAATCCTATCAGCCAATCGGAATTCGAGGGACGCCATCTTGGATGACGTCCCTTAAAGGAACCGTCATTCTTCAGTTGGACGTCGCCGGATGAAGATGGGTCCACGGTGGAGGTCTTCAGGACGGAGCCGGTCCTCATCGGATGAAGATAGAAGATGCCGCTTGGAAGATGATGGTTGCCGGTCCGGATATACTCTTCTTCCCGGATAGGATGAAGACTTTGGACCCTCTTCTGGACTTCTTCAGTGGATGTCTAGCCTCTGCTTGGGTTGGATGAAGATATCGGAGCCAGGACGGATCGGTGTGATACCCGGTGAGGTGAAGACAAGGTAGGATGATCTTCAGGGGCTTAGTGTTAGGTTTATTTAAGGGGGGTTTGGGTTAGATTAGGGGTATGTGGGTGGTGGGTTGTGATGTTGGGGGGGGTATTGTATGTTTTTTTTTACAGGCAAAAGAGCTGAACGTCTTGGGGCATGCCCCGCAAAGGGCCCTGTTCAGGGCTGGTAAGGTAAAAGAGCTTTGAACTTTAGTAATTTAGAATAGGGTAGGGCATTTTTTATTTTGGGGGGCTTTGTTATTTTATTAGGGGGCTTAGAGTAGGTGTAATTAGTTTAAAATTGTTGTAATATTTTTCTAATGTTTGTAAATATTTTTTTATTTTTGTAATTTAGTTCTTTTTTATTTTTTGTACTTTAGTTAGTTTATTTCATTGTAGTTATTTGTAGATATTGTATTTAATTAATGTATTGATAGTGTAGTGTTAGGTTTAATTGTAGGTAATTGTAGATATTTTATTTAATTAATTTAATGATAGTGTAGTGTTAGGTTTAATTGTAACTTAGGTTAGGATTTATTTTACAGGTAATTTTGTTATTATTTTAACTAGGTAACTATTAAATAGTTCTTAACTATTTAATAGCTATTGTACCTGGTTAAAATAATTACAAAGTTACCTGTAAAATAAATATTAATCCTAAAATAGCTATAATATAAATATAATTTATATTGTAGCTATATTAGGATTTATTTTACAGGTAAGTATTTAGCTTTAAATAGGAATACTTTATTTAATAAGAGATAATTAATTTCGTTAGATGTAAATTATATTTAACTTAGGGGGGTGTTAGTGTTAGGGTTAGACTTAGCTTTAGAGGTTAATACATTTATTAGAATAGCGGTGAGCTCCAGTCGGCAGATTAGGGGTTAATGTTTGAAGTTAGGTGTCGGCGATGTTAGGGAGGGCAGATTAGGGGTTAATACTATTTATTATAGGGTTAGTGAGGCGGATTAGGGGTTAATAACTTTATAATAATAGCGGTGCGGTCCGCTCGGCAGATTAGGGGTTAATAAGTGTAGGCAGGTGGAGGCGACGTTGTAGGGGGCAGATTAGGGGTTAATAAATATAATATAGGGGTCGGCGGTGTTAGGGGCAGCAGATTAGGGGTATATAGGGATAATGTAAGTAGCGGCTGTTTACGGAGCGGCAGATTAGGGGTTAATAATAATATGCAGGGGTCAGCGATAGCAGATTCTGCAGTTGCTAATCATTTTCATTATGTTCATTTTTCTAACAAAGCAGAATTTAATAAGTGTAAGGTTAGGGGTGTTTAGACTCGGGGTACATGTTAGAGTGTTAGGTGCAGACGTAGGAAGTGTTTCCCCATAGCAAACAATGGGGCTGCGTTAGGAGCTGAACGCGGCTTTTTTGCAGGTGTTAGGTTTTTTTTCAGCTCAAACAGTCCCATTGTTTCCTTTGGGGGAATCGTGCACGAGCACGTTTTTGAGGCTGGCAGCTTGCGTAAGCAACTCTGGTATCGAGAGTTGAAGCTGTGTTAAATATGCTCTACGCTCCTTTTTTGGAGCCTAACGAAGCCTTTATGTGGACTCTCAATACCAGAGTTATTTTTATGGTGCGGCCAGAAAAAAGCCGGCGTTAGATTTTCGGGTCGTTACCGACAAAACTCTAAATCTAGCCGTATTTAACTACTATTATCTTTGTGAAGGCAAATGGCAGATTGTGAAGATGCCAGAATCTGCATCAGGGGGGGTAGTTTTATAAGGGCAGTGTCTGCCCTTATAACACTGTCACTACTACCCCTGGCTGCTGCCTGCATATACTGGAATCTTCACAATCTGCCATTTGCCAGGATGATGTGCTCACATGGGAATATTTTAAATATTCCCATGTGAGCACATCATCCCACCCTGTGCATTATTTAAAGGGATTATCTATCTTTTTAAACAATAGCAATTCTGGAGTAGACTGTCCTTTTTAACCATATACCAAACATGACAAGTATAATACTTGTTTAAGCAAAAAAAAGATTAAAAAAAAAAAAAGATCTCATGATTCACATAGATAGAGCATGCAATTTTAAACAGCTTTCTAATTTACTACTATTATCTTTGTGAAGGCAAATGGCAGATTGTGAAGATGCCAGAATCTGCATCAGGGGGGTAGTTTTATAAGGGCAGCAGACCCTCTTTCTTTTTATGTAAAATATAATATTTTATATAAAAAGAAAGAGGGCCGTGTCTGCCCTTATAACACTGTCACTACTACCCCTGCTGGCTGCAGATACTGGCATCTTCACAATCTGCCTCTGTCCTGCCTGGGCTGGGTCCACTGTCCACACGACACTGTCCACACACACCCGGTCCGTCGACCAGTGCTGATCTGATCAGCTCTGTCTCTGTCTGGGCTGGCTAGCTGAGCTCTGCACATGACACTGCATGCAGCACACTGTGTCTGCCAGGGCCAGCCAGCAGGCTCTCTACCCTCAGGCTCACCGAGTCACCGGTAACGGACTAGTAGTACTACTAATGCCCCTAGCCTAGCATAGCTACTGCTGCCTGCTACAGGGGGGCCAGGCTGAGCTGTCTATTACTAGTAGTCAGCCTGGCTGTCTACTGACAGTGACACTGTCACTCTCTCTCCTCAACCTCAGGCTCTGTGACTGTCTGTCTCTTCCGGCTGCTGCTGCTGCGTGTGTGAGGCTCAGGCTGGCACAGCACAATGAGCGGCAAAGCGGGCGGGGTGGTCACGTGATGGATGTGGTGACATTGAGGGTGCTGACGTCGGCGTCGCCTAGCGGCCTAGCATAGTATTAGTGTCCACGAGGTCAAGAAGTACTGACTGTGAAGACTGTCTCTGAGTCTGAGACTCTGACTTAATAAATAAAAAAAATATGTAATATGTAAATACACTGTCAAGGAATTGTTTTTTGTTTTTTTTGGCCATAAAAGTAGTCGGCTGGCTCTGCTGCCTGCGCCCTAGCTGGGTGTGCGCCCTAGGCGACTGCCTAGCTTGCCTAGTGGAAGCGCCGGCCCTGGTTATGATATTCATGTAATCACTGAAGAAGGATTTTACTTTTATTTTTTTAAAGTATTTATGCATACAGCAACTTATTGCAATTTGTTACTCTTATCAATATTGACTTCCTGCTCTTCCTTTTACCTATTTTTAAAAACATTTTCATCGTATGATCAGGGGCGTATTACTGCCTAGGCCTATAAGGCACGGGCCTAGAGCGGCAGCTTGAGAGGGGCGGCATTTTTATCACTATGCAGTCAGACAAACTAAATAAAGCAACTTAGAAAGAGAAAAAAAAATTGGTGCTATATATTTTTTATTAGTAATGTGTGTCATGCCGCCGCTGTGTTTAACAGTCAGGACTCGGGAGCCTTATCTGATTAATTATAAAAGTTACTGCTTGAGCAACAGCAGGACTCAGGAGACATACTCATACTGTCTTGCATACAGCGGCTGTGAGACTGAGTATCCACTTACAGTCGCTGTATGCAGGAGAGACAGGTGCTGTTGTCTGCCTGCTATGGATCCTGAACAGGGGCTTCCGAGATCTGTGCACTGCTGACGTGAAATCTCCTGAGTACTCCCCTACCCAGAGCTTGCAGCGGTCCTTTTCCTCATTTGATCATCCTAATCTTCAGAGACAAGCAGTGATGAACAGCTTCTGGCAGCAGTCTCAGTACAGCGTCTCAGTACAGCACTCCCAACCAAATGTCGGCACAGCTCAGTTACACCTGTCAGCAATACTATATGAGTACAACAAAAGCTCCAGCTACTCTACATTACGATATGATGTTGCTGCCCCTGTCCCTGCCCCGCGAAATAGCAGGTCACTCAGTTCTCTCACCCTTATAGAAGTGCGAGCCTGGAGCATGAGTCATCATTATAGCAGAGAATCCTAATTAAAAAAGGACTGTGATTTTTCCATTTATTTTAGACTTACGGTAATCAAAGGTTTTGAAGAATTTACCACTATCACAGTTACACAAAAATAAGTTGCATGAGCAGACAGTCTGTTCACTTTCCTTACTATGGCAGTGTTTATACTCAGATCTGTATTATTGCGCTTACTAGTCTGTCTGTCTACCTATCTTATCTCTCACTGTCTATAGTAACATGTAGTATAGTGCAGTGAGTGAATACTTCTGGTAGTGTGAATAATTTAACACAAACATTAACTTGAGAAACATGAAGATTATTACTTTAAAAACTGCTGGCTGGTAGGAAGTGACTGAGTGAGAACATGACACTGACCTCCTGCTCCCTCATCACTTCCTCCTAGCTTGGCAGCTTTCTATGTATCTCTGCACTGCGCGGGAAGAGGGCTAGCAGACAGGCAGCAGCAGGCACACAGCGAGGCTGGTAAGAAAAACGTTTTTTTTTTTTAAATAATATGTCAGCACAGTCAGCAGGACAATTCCAAGTCAACAGCCGGTCTGAGATCTGTCTCTGCAGATTGTCTTATTCTGCTCTCAGCCTTCCCTGACCCCAGGTTATAAATCAAGACAGTCTATCTTTATCTCGGAAGTCTGCTCTGCCTCCTACACTTGTACAGTACTGTCTGTGACTGATTTGTAGTCTGCACAGATTTTATTAACCTTATCCCTGCCTGTAATGCTTGCATGCAAGGATAAACATATTCACACTGCAATATCATTAGTTACTTTATTGCCACCTAAATCAGAGCAGTAATAAAGTTTTTGTGTGTGTGTAAATCTCTGTGTGTGTGTGTGTGTGTGTGTGTGTGTGTGTGTGTGTGTGTGTGTGTGTGTGTGTGTGTGTGTGTGTGTGTGTGTGTGTGTGTGTGTGTGTAAATATGTGTATGTGTGTTTGTGTGTAACTGTAAATGTATGTTTGTGTGTGTGTAAATATGTGTATGTGTGTGTGTAAATGAGTGTGTGTGTTAATGTGACAGTGTGAATGTATGTCTCTGTGTGTAAATATGTTTGTGTGTGTGTAAATGTGTGAATGTATGTTTGTGTGTGGTGTGTGTGTAAATGTGTGAATGTATGTTTGTGTGTAAATGTGTGAATGTATGTTTGTGTGTGGTATGTGTGTGGTATGTGTGTAAATGTGTGAATGTATGTTTGTGTGTGTAATTGTGTGAATGTATGTTTGTGTGTGTGTAAATGTGTGAATGTATGTTTGTGTGTGTAATTGTGTGAATGTATGTTTGTGTGTGTGTGTGTAAATGTGTGAATGTATGTTTGTGTGTGTAAATGTGTGAATGTATGTTTGTGTGTGTAATTGTGTGAATGTATGTTTGTGTGTGCGTAAATGTGTGAATGTATGTTTGTGTGTGTAATTGTGTGAATGTATGTTTGTGTGTGTGTGTGTAAATGTGTGAATGTATGTTTGTGTGTGTATCTGTGAATTTATGTTTATGTGTGTGTGTAAATATGTGTGTTTGTGTGTAAAGGTATGTTTGTGTGTGAAAATATGTGTATGTGTGTGTAAATGTGTGTGTGTGTTAATGTGACAGTGTGAATGTATGTTTTGTGTGTGTGTGTAAATATGTATGTGTAAATATGTGAATGTATGTTTCTGTGTGTCTGCGTACATATATGTGTGAATGTGAACACAAAAACATTAGAAATAATTGTTCCTTCCTTGTGTCCTAATCTTAAAAAAGTCACATTATACCATGACCAAAAATGATTGTGGCTGAAAACAGCCTAAAAACAAAGAGGTTGGGGGGTTGGGGGGGGGGGCAGCAGAATTTTGATTGCCTAGGGCAGCACAAAACCTAAATACGCCACTGCGTATGATACTTGTTTTAAAAAGAAAGGCACTTCTGAGATTCAAACTCAGGATTTCCTGTTTACTAGACAGGTACTTTAACCAACTAAGATACAGCACTTGCTAGTACCATGTGTTTTTTGATCTTAGAGGCTGATATTGCACAAAATATTAAGTGAAAAAAATTATTCTATGAAATTTGATTTTAACTATAGTTTGTATAATCAATTAACAGCTTATATTATCATTTAATTAAACACATATAATTATACAGAATTGTGTTTTAGAGACTTTTATAAATTGTCATAATAATTAAACATGACAGATTTATAGAAGTTTGCTTTTAACTAAAGTTTGTATAATCAATTAACAACTTATATTATCTTTTAATTTAACTATATAATTATACAGAATTGTGTTTTAGAGACTTTTAACAGCAATTAAATATGACAGATTTAGAGAAGGCACTGCTGAAATATGAGCTCTGTATCTCCTGTTTACGAGACATGCGCTTTAACCAACTAAGCCACAGTGCCCCACAAACAATCAATTGCAGATTGTTTTTGTAGGAGGGGTTTTAGACATCTAAATAATAATACATTAGCGTTTTTTGTGTGTCCAGGACTTTGGTACGTTTGTCTACTTTTACAAATGAATGATATATGAGATTGTTTGTATTTTATGTAAAAATAGCATTTGATATTTTCTTTGAAAAAGGATTTGTAGTTTAATGGATTTGCTTTAAACCAAGTTTTACAAAAAAAAAAAATGTTAAACTTCTTTGTATTGTTTTCCAGATCTTTTTCATAATATTCTTAACATACATGTCGTATAACATAACCCAAAGAAATATCCAGAGCTGGTTGCATTTGCAGCAAGTTACAATGTACAATTCATATAACATCTTAGACATAGTCTCCAAATATATCTCTTTGCTTCTGGACACAAGTCTTAATATACAATCTCTTATAATAATAACCTACACGTAATCCAGATCTGGATCCATTTCCATCAGATTATAATAAACATATTATTTTACCTCTACACATCCTAGCAGACTAGGTCTGACTTTTAACATTTAATTATATACTTGACATATTCATAACCCACTCTGTCATTGTCTGGTAAGCATTTCTCAAGACCTGCATAAACACTGAATAACATTACCCGACAAATCACCTAATACCCATTTAAATGCAATCTAAAACACCCTGCCTATGTGACTCCCTGAAGATAAAATTTGCTAGGCCTTAGTGTAGTTTATATGTCTGGTCTAATTTGTTATGTTATTTTTTTTCTTTTAACTAATAGACATATATTTTTTTTTTAAATAGTATTTTTATTGAGGTTGTGCGAGAACAGTACAACTTAAATTAAACAACACATCAGTAAAACAAATATGGATGTTACATTTCAATTTAACAATTTCTATATATGTTGAAAGATAAGATTCTCAATATGAAGTATCCTATTAAGAAAGAAAGAAGAAAAAAAAACAAAAAAAAACAGAAAACTGGAACCTCGTTTTCTTAATTAGCAATGTGAATGATCATATTTAAACCAATGAACTCAAATTAGTTTAGCAATTGACATGTTAAGTATATACACAAATGAAAATACAGTTGTACTATGTAGGTAATATGGTAAGATAGATAAATATAGATAGGTAGGTTGCGGCATAGACAAGAGAAGCTGCGTGGTTAGACCTCCTGAGTTAGGAGGATCATTATGGGGAGGTGGGAAATTGGATGCGATGGATAAGGTATGCAGCGGAGGCATTTAAATTGTAGGATATCACAGGTAGGGCAGGCACACCTCAAGTAATGACTCATCAAACATTTTAGGTGAATATTAAGGCTAGTAACCTGATGTCTGGTGGGAGAGTTCTAACAATACCAGTGGTATATTATGGATTTTAGATCTGTTATTACCTGAATAGACAATCAAGACCGTTATGGGTTTAATTATGAGCATGAGAACGTAATAAACAGCCTGTGCTGTTGCATTGAGAGAAGGAGCTAATTATACGTTGGGCTGATATCATACTTGGCATATTGAGGCAAAAAATCTAAACTTAGAGGTTGGGCACTAGAAAAGCAGCTCAGTTAAAATAATGCGGGTAAGGGAATTATAAATAATACTAGTTGTGTAGGTCCAAAAGATAAGAGCTTTACTTATATACATTGGATTACACTATGGTATAAAACTATGTCTGGAACTATGGAGCTATATATTTATAAAATATGAATATCCCGCTGCCTCGGCCGCTGGCAGCAAGATGTCGTGTTTAGAAATCATAGTTAAACTCTGTTATGAGCTGCTTATTCTATTTTCATTATTTTATATGTTTAACCAAACTTTTCCTTTTCTTTTACTGAACTCTTCTCTGAAACTGCAGATATATTACTTCTGTATTTTCCAGCAATTCACTCCTGACCTAATAAGTGATGTATCTTTAACAACTTACTTTTAGCATAAAAAGTATATATCAGTACATATTAAAGTTATGGCTTCTCCCATACAAAGTTTTCTAAATATCTGAAACTCAAGGTAAAATCCAAGGCTTCTCTGTACAGTATCAACTTCTCAATCCAATTAGCCAGCTAGCCTCTGGTCACATTCCAAGAAAACATATCTCCCAAATTTTAACATAGAGGACCTGTTTTTTTTCTTCCTTTCCTAGTAACCACTAATCATGTGAGATTTATTGGCCAATCATTATCAGCCAATTAGCTCTCTGCTTTGTAAGTTACTGTAATAGTATAAAAATGCATGTATATGAAAATGTGTTGGTCTTGCGTTGCTGTTTTTTGTTCTGGGACACTGTTGCAACAGTGTAATAAAGATTACCTCTCCTGAGGTGAGCCCTTGTTTGATAAATATCTGGTCTGGACCTCTTTATTACTGCACCTGAGACGAGCTCACTCACGACAGTAACTTGGCGACTCTGGTGGGACATACTTTAGGTCGACCTTTCCGTGCCTCCCTGGCTGGGAACCAACATCTGCGCGCACCCATCTGATTCAGGTCTATAGCTTACCTGTGGGAGGTTTTGTCTTGTTGGCCAGGGAGTCCCGGGGGGCGATAAGGGAGTACGTCCTGAGGAACAGACCACAAACAACGGACACAATCTACCCCTTGGACCAGTCTGTGAGTGTCTTCTTGTCTTTTGTGTTCATGTACGTGTAATATATGTTGTGGGTCTTTTACCCTGTTTTTTTTTATATACTGGATCACTAATAAATTCAGTGGGACATCTGTCTGGCAGTTAAACACCATTAGGGTGCCAGCCCACTATAAAATAAAGTTTCAGGTGGTAGGGATTTTACAGAGGCAGAAATAGTGATCCGAGACATATTGTGACTTGAGACTATAGTGCTAATCTCTCCCGCTAAGCAGGGACGTTGAGGTAGTGTCCGTCCGGTAACTGCAGGGACTTGATTGACTATAGTGCTAATCTCTCCCGCTAGGCAGGGACGTTGAGGAAGTGTCCGTCCGGTAACTGCAGGGACTTGATTAGGGATTAAAGTGAGGTGTGGATTTTGAGGAGTTAAAGTGCCCCTGTTTTTGGTCTAATTTTTGTAGACTGGGCACTTTGTCATCAAAATTTACATTCACTTTAAGGAACAGGGATATAATAATGGGATCCCGGCTGTCTAAAGTAGACAAAGACTCTCCCCTTGTTAAAGTATATGCAAATTAGGGAAAACTCAGTACTGCTTGGTTATAAAAAAAAATAGAATTTATACTTTGTGCACAGAGCTCTGAGTTTCCTATACTCTCAGCCTTGATCCTGAATTAAGGTGGCCGAGATTTGGGTCCTTTGAGCTCCCTAAATTAATTGCCCTCCGCAATCTTCTGGTTGATATATGCCCTGACCAGATGGACCACTATTATCTGTTTGAGAATAGTAGGGTTGCGGACGTCAAAACCCAAATGAAAATGTGTTTTCTGTATTACTAAAAGTTTCATGTATGTTAACATTGCTTTAGAATAAATGCTGGGAGGGAAATATTTGAGGTATGCGAGTTGATAAGAATTTTTGTGTACAATCGCTGCAAAAGAAAGCTGGCCTTGATGTTTGATGCAGGATGGAGCTGTGTGTGTGTATCAGGGATTCTTAGCTAAGAAATTTGATGACGTAAGGATTTGCTTGTAATTGCTGTAACTTGGTTTTAAAGTCATATGTATGTTCTTAATTTTGTGCGCCAATAATATAATTTTTTTTAGTTTTAAGTGATATTTGTTTTATGTATGGGCTGATAAGAGATTTAATGTGTTTCCATCTGTTTGAGGCATATAAAATATATGCAAGGGAAGTAACTAAGGATTTTGAAAGTGCGATGGTGTGTGTCATTTTTGTCACGCTCTAGTAAATATGAGAGTTTTTCTTGTATATGATTAATGGGTTAAGTATGTTTGTGGAAAAGATAATAAGGTAAAAAAACTTGTCTTGTTTGCCATTGGAGTTCTGCTTCTTTGCTGTATTATGGACTGTGTGTCATTAGATGTATGTATTTGGGTCTGTTTCTTTTGCAATAAATATTTAAGTATATGCAGGTTGCGATGCAGTGGGGAGGTGGAGTTTTGATGGTAAATAAGACAATAAGGTTGAATATGTAATATACATGATAAATGATCAGCCCTTATGGGGACAGTACACTGTAAAATTGTTTTTATATTAATGTATTTTCAATGACTTGTTATACAAGCTGCATAGTATAAAAAATAATCGGCAGCTAACAATATAAATTTAAATATCACTCCCCACACTTTACATTTAAAGGGACACTCAGGTTTTATAAAAATTTTCATGATTCAGATACAGCATGCAATTTTAAACAACTTTCCAATTTACTTCCATTAAAAATAATGTGCAGTCTTTTATATTTACATTTTTTTTTTGAGTCACCAGCTCCTACTGAGCATGTGCAAGAACTCAAACTATACGTATATGCATTTGTGATTGGCTGATTGCTATCACATAGTTCAGGGGGAGTGGAAATATACATAACTTAGAAATGTGTTAGAAAAGAATCTACTACTCATTTGAAATTCAGACTAAATGCTATTGTATTGTCTTGTTATCTTGCATTTGTTGATTATGCAAATCTGCTGTGTTTACTGGTCCTGTCTCTGGGAGCATAATAATTGCATAAGACCTGGATGATTTTCTATATTTTTACTTTAGTTTGTTTTACAATAGTTTGCTTACATAATCACCTTGTGCAGACCTTTCCTTGTATATATATATATACAGTATAATATAAAATCTGTGAGACTAGCAGTGGGGGAAAAAAAAGAGTTACATTTGCTTTCCAGCTGATTGAGGCTTCATGCCAATGTGGATTTGACTTCTGAGTTGAATACATACAGGTCTGTGTAAAAGTCTGTTCTAATACAGGAGTGGAATTGCATGTTGCAAACGTTTTCTTTTTCTCTTCAAATAAGTTGCAAACTGAGAGATATCACTGACCTGAATGTATTCAAGCTCTAAAAAAACTGCTCACTGCTCAACACGGAGTCAGGGGGTGGAGCAAGTGCTATGCACAGAAGGCAGGAAAAAAAAAATATTTAAAGGGGTATAGGCAAACTGATATAAAATCTGAGATTTCAAAAAATATTTACAGAGAAAGAAAATGAAGTTTATTGTATGCTCAGCACTAGTATATTTAACTATGTCAAGCAGTTTCAATTAAAAATTATTCTTAATTTGGGTAAACTGTCCCTTTAACTATCCTGCACCCCTGTGAGTGTGGTTTCTTATTACTGGCTTGTTTACTTAGGCTGATTGATAGATGAGACTCCAGTATAAAACATTTACTATAGGTGGGTATACCACAGACTAAATCAGCTATTTCAAATGCCAAAATAGAGGAAAGAAGCTTGTACAGGGACATTCTTTACACATTTATGTGCCACACGCAGTACACCTCTTACTCAGTCAGACAAATACACAACATTTTTTTTAAAACCAACGTCTCACTAGGTATGAGACATTGCTTCTTGTACCTTCTAATATCACTATCATCTACTGTACCTCTCTCAACCCAGCAACTTTGTTACCTCTACCTGATGATGGTACCCCACACTATGACAGTTTATCTGTATCTCTCTTTTAATCCAAACTAAGGGATGGCCTCTCTGATGTGCCTCTACCTAACCTGGATTGGACACTGTTCTGTGATGGAAGTTTGAGGATGGTGAATGTTTCTGCTGTAGTCATGACAGATTCTGTTATAGAGGCCGAGCCCCTCCCATCTCACTACAGTGCCCAAGCGGCTGAGCTACATGCACTCACACTTGCTTGTCAGCTCTCAAAGGACAGGTCAGTAAACATTTACACTGATAGTAAATATGCTTTAGGGATTGTATATGCCACTGGTCAATTATGGAAATTAAGGGGTTTTCTAACTTCTGCTGGTACCCAAATTGTCAATGCACCACAAGCTTCTGCATTCCTTGACTCAATCCATTTACCCGCTTCCATCTCTGTCATGCATTGCAAAGCACACACCCACTCACAGGAACCCATTTCACTTTGTAATAGTTATGCTGATCAAATTGCTTAGCATGCAGCTTCTCTGCCATTTACACTACATTGTCTCTCTTTACACTTCTCTTCCTGAACAAACTGTTCACCTCTGGACTATTCTTGGTGTTACCTGTGACTTTTGATATCTGGTCCACTCCAGATGGATGCCCTGCTCTACCTCAACCACACCTCTCTCTTATGCTATCCTTTCTGCATAACAAAACACACTGAGGTACCACACAACTTTGTCCCCCCCCCCCCCCACCATCAAGCTGCAAAATGGGTTGTATTGAATTGTGAGACGTGCTCAATTCAATCCAAGGGGGGAACCTACAGGCCCACCAGGCGGATGCCCATGGGCATTTGAAACTTTTGAATGTTTACAAATTGACTTTTCTGACATACCTCCCTGTAGGGGTTTCAAACACTTACTTGTGATAGTGGACCAACTTACTGGATGGGTCGAGGCCTTTCCTACAAGAACTATGAAAGTCCAAGAAGTTGCCAAGTGAATGCTAAAAGAACTCATACCCAGGTTTGGCCTCCCAGAGTAATTGAATCTAACAGAGGAACACATTTCACAAGTAATATTATTCAGCAACTGACATTAGCCTTAGGCTTTCCTTGGCATCTCCATACCCCTTGGCATCCAGAAAAGCTCAGGCCAAGTGGAAAGAAAGAACCAGACCCTAAAACAGACTATTGCAAAAATTTGTTCTCAATTAAGCCTTAAATGGGTAGATGCTTTGCCCCTAGCACTGTTTGGGACTCACACAAACCATAGGGGGACCCTCAAGCTCTCACCATATGAACTATTGTTTGGTAGGCCACCTCCTTGTAACACCTTACACCTGCCTGACCTTGCAGTAGGTGATGTATAACTAACTGCTTATCTTTTGCAACTGCAGACATTCTCTCCACAGACATGTCTCTCTCTCTCAGTCTTTGCCATTGGACATGACTGCACATCCCTTCCAGTCAGGTGACTTCATTTTAGTCCAGACCTATCAAAAAAAGCCACTGCAGCCTCTCTGGAAAGGTCCATTCCTGGTTTTGCTGACTACTCCAACAGCTATTAAAGTTGCTGAGGTCGACTCTTGGATCCACTACTCCATGTGTAAAAGATACAGCCCAGACAAAGAAGCAGCCTGCAACAAGCCAAAGAAAGAAGAAGCTGGGGCAACCAAGGCCTCTGAAGAAGGGGTAACCAGGACCCCTGACGACGATTGGTTAATTCAGACCCTTCTGGGTTTGAAACTCAGACTAACCAGAAATAGTGAAATCTCACTAGCTGAATGAGTGAAACTGAAAGATCTGTCTTTCTCTTATTTTCATTGTCTCACTCCTCTGTTGATATCTTGAGTAACATCCCTCAATATGTCTCCTTTGTTTTGTGTCACACTTTTGACCATGCTCTCTTCCCAATATGTGTCTTCTGGTCAGTGTGTTTGTCCTAACCCCTTTACTAAATACTCTTGTTCTGGTAACCTTGTATCTGTGGCAGTTTTTCCTCCTACTACTAGCTGCACTCAACAAGTAATTATACTCAAAGTTCGTATTTAAAGGCCCTAAGGGGTTTGTTATCCAGTCTATTTGCATAGCCCCACTAGTGAATGTGGTTTGAAAATTATGAAGTGGGTAGCTGAGAAATGAAAGTCACCCCTTCTTGCTTGACGTTCCCCTGTAACTGCAATTGCCACAACCCCTATTTACCCCCACAATTCTTTCCCCCATAATGATAATTTACCTAATGCCCAATTGTCCACAGAGAACTATTCTTTAGGTGAATGGGGACTAAACTCACACGTTGTCCTACTCCAAACTATAGCCAATCACACAGAGGGCAATTGTTATATTTGTGCTCGCATTCCCACTCATCATAAGAGGGGTATTCCTCTTATGGGTATTAATGTTGATTTGTTTACCTTTGATTTGTCTACTTTTATTCCTCCAGGTACACCATTGTTCAACCCATCAGGTAATTTTATCTCTTTGGGAGGCACCTCATATGGTACTATCTGCAGGGAAATTGGCCAAGGTACGGTGCGGTTGGGTGCCTCCCTATGTGAGTATGTAATCTCCAGTAATGGCACTCATTTCCAGCTGGTAAATTTCTCTGGAATGATCCTGACTGTGAATCAAAATCTCACTGCACTTTTTTTGTTTCCTCCAGGGCCCCAATTGTACTTTTGTTTCCCCATCCCTTGTACAATCTTTCCTCAGCAGACCACCCCCTGGGTTGTATTGATATGTGGACAGACAGCGGTGTCAGTCCTCCCTGGTAACTCTACAGCCATCTGCTTCCTGGGTGTGGTAACCCCAGCCATCCGTGTTGTCCCCACGCTGCCCTTGGGCCCAATTCGCAATAAACGTGAATCTGAAAGCTTGCTGCCCCCCCTTGTCCAACAGTATGCTGGAGATTCAACTGGTCGAGCTATCCTCCCGGCCGTTGGTGTCTACCTGAATCATCAGGACATCATCATGTTATCTGTGACACTACAGACCTTCATGAATGAGAGTGCAGGAGTTGTTCAGAGTGTGGCCCAAGAGTTGAAGCAGCTTAGACAACTAGCATTGCAGAATAGGATGGCCCTTGATTACCTCCTGGCATCCCAAGGAGGGGAGGGGGGTGTAGTCTTGTGAGCAAAGAATGTTGTACCTATGTTACTGATCAATCACTTAATTTGAGTCACCATCTCACAGTTATTAGGTCCCTATCCCAGGATGTCCAAGATGTGATTGATGACAAATTTGGCCTTGGAGGTATTTTTAACCATCTCTTTGATTGGCTACCTAATTTGGGATGGTTACACTCCCTTTTTCTGTATGGCATTGTTATTATAGTATGCCTTATCCTGATGTGTTGCTGTATACAATGTGTACCTGGTCTAATCTCTACATGCAAGAATGTTTTCACTGTGTCTCATTCTTCTCCCAAATACTTGTTTCCCTCTATCTGTTTTGAATCTCCCCACCATGTTGAGATCTCTCTTGACCCTGATTTCTTCTGAGTTCACCTACTTCTCTCCTACTCTATGTCTCTTTTGACCTCTTGATCTTACAATGTTATTGTCTACCCACCAGCTCTGCCCTAAAATTCCCTGTCTTATCCCTATGCAGGATGCACTACGTCCCTGGGATCGTCTAGAACTTTCCTACATTAGGAAACTGGCCACGGAGAGACCATGGACCATCATCTACCTTGATGGCCACCCCGGTCGTAGCCTGTATACCCATAACCCACTCCTTTTTCCCTCCCTGGTGGTTTCTATTTCTTCATTGTCTTTCTGTATTGTTTTATTTTGATTTCATATTGCATTACCTTATACTTACACTCTCTATATTTCCTTCACAGGTGCAGAATTCCTTCACCTCCCAAACATGCCATGATACTGCCTGATAACCCACTATTCGCTATCAACTCTGCAAGAATGATGGGGATTGTTAATTGTTGTTAATAAATCTGGGAGGGGATGTTTCTGCACTATGTCACGCCACACACATATGTCATGCCACACACACATTTACAGCATAGGAATGTTTAGGTAGTTGTCTACTCCACCCGATGGCGACTAGCGTCCGGTAATAGCGGAATTGCCTACTACCTAATAACTTCACTCCTACCTTGTTTTTGCTTACCCTCTTGTAGTCCTGTGAACCATCTTGGACGCGAGCACCCATGTACTAATAGCATTGTGATTGTAATTGTCAAACCGCCATGAGTCACATTAAGTTTTTGTGATCGCAGCACTTTGACGTTTGCGATCAAAGGGGGGAATGTTATGAGCTGCTTATTCTATTTTCATTATTTTATATGTTTAACCAAACTTTTCCTTTTCTTTTACTGAACTCTTCTCTGAAACTGCAGATATATTACTTCTGTATTTTCCAGCAATTCACTCCTGACCTAATAAGTGATGTATCTTTAACAACTTACTTTTAGCATAAAAAGTATATATCAGTACATATTAAAGTTATGGCTTCTCCCATACAAAGTTTTCTAAATATCTGAAACTCAAGGTAAAATCCAAGGCTTCTCTGTACAGTATCAACTTCTCAATCCAATTAGCCAGCTAGCCTCTGGTCACATTCCAAGAAAACATATCTCCCAAATTTTAACATAGAGGACCTGTTTTTTTTCTTCCTTTCCTAGTAACCACTAATCATGTGAGATTTATTGGCCAATCATTATCAGCCAATTAGCTCTCTGCTTTGTAAGTTACTGTAATAGTATAAAAATGCATGTATATGAAAATGTGTTGGTCTTGCGTTGCTGTTTTTTGTTCTGGGACACTGTTGCAACAGTGTAATAAAGATTACCTCTCCTGAGGTGAGCCCTTGTTTGATAAATATCTGGTCTGGCCCTCTTTATTACTGCACCTGAGACGAGCTCACTCACGACAACTCCAAATATGTGTAGGAAGTATAATAAGCTGCAGAGATATAGATGTTATAAGATGAAGTGCTTAAATGCTGTTTATATAACAATTTGTTTAAATAATCAGAGAGGGGCCTGTAGGTGTAAAGTAGTGTCTATACATGATAACTAGAGAGATGATGGTCTGGCCCCATTCAAATATACATCAACCAAATAATACAGCGGGCCACAAGTAGCTGGCTTTATAGCACATTGGGCAACACCTGAGTAATATATTTAACTTATAGTGAGCTGCTACTTTGTAATGAGGTAGTTCAGCTTTAACGGACATAACTGGATTAGAAGCCTGTAAATGGGCTGGTATAACAGTGGGCTCAACTTCTGTTATGGGAAAGAGGTTTCTCTATAGTGTATGATATCTTAGTAACAGCGAAATAGAATGGCGTATAGCATGTAAGGTGCAGCTTTAAATGAAATGGCATCAGCATAAATATAGTTATAGTTATCACACCTCAGTGGTAAGGTGGCTCTAGAAATAACCCATGGGAGATCCCAGAGCATATTGTAGAGTAAGGGTTAACAAATTGCATATAGGCATAACGATATAAGCACTTAAAACAGTGAAGAGAAGATGAGTAATAAACAGTTCCATAGTGATGTTCTTTAATGTTACCCCACACCAGTGGCTAATGATATATCACAGTCTCATAGCGTGAATTACCATAGGGAGAGCAAACAAAGCAAACAGTAAAGTAATAGGCAGATTGAATTGACATCTTCAACAATCCAGAGCAATGTTATGCAATACATATTACAGCCAGGGTTCTGACAAACAAAGAGAAATATGAGCACAAAAAAAGCATATCCTCACATAGAGCCGGCATTCTCCATGCTGAAAAAAAAGAGTGCCTTTTTATACCCTGTCACCACAAGTATTTCTCATGTGACATAGGCGAAAGGGTAGTTAGCAAATTCTGTGCCCTATTCTTAAAGCACGGTGTGATGGCAAGATCTACTATAATTTGGGCTGTTCATGGAATGTCTCCAGCACCGCTCCAGGAGCCGTGAGCTTGTTTAGGGCTAGCTTATTCCCCGTTAAGGAAGTTCCCACTGGGATGGGCAACCACTAACATATGTGTGAATTCCCTCAGCTCATAGCTTACCACCAGGGTCCCAATATCTCAGCAAGCTGTGGGTTGCGCAAAGTAGTGCACCGTCTTGTAACGGAGCCGGTGAGTACTGTCCTAAGGCATGGAGGAGAGCATGTGGAGTCACCAGAGCTGTAGTTGGAGTTGCACTGTGTAACTTCAGGGACTCGCTGCCATGGCCGTGTGCCAAGATTGGTGCGAGAGCTTCAGGTGGGATTACACTGGCTTGAGGGAGACCATCCAAAGCTGTGGTAGTATGTGTTGCCCTTCGAGTCTCCAGATAAACAAGATGGTCTGACTCTTTTGTTGCGTCATCTCCCTGGCCCATCGTAGTTGTGTTGCAGGCAGGGGGTAATCGCGGGGGCCCCTCAGCGACAGCCCCCCCGTTCAGGCAAGGCGGGCTCAGTGCTGCCAGAATAGACAGCCGCTATCTCCGCTACACATCTCCCCCTATCAGCTCTGCAGCCCAGGCCAGCTATTGTAACTCGGTGCAGACTCACCAGATCCCCACAAAGTGAATAAGAGCTAAGTAACAGTTCCTGGGTCCATCCACACAGATTTAGGTAGTAAAGAGAGACTGTGAGACACAAATAAACCTCAAAATTAGGATCTTGGGCCCGGGTGCTGCACCAAGACACGTCCTGCTAGCACTGCAGTTGGCTCCGCCCCCCCAATAGACGTATTTTAACTATTCTAGTTCAGTAAGGTATTCGTTATGTCATTCCATCTTTGTTCAACTCCTTCTGTTTCCTTCTGCGCTCCCTTCCATACCTCCTTTATCTATGGGAACACAAAGCTAAACGAACGAGCAAACAAATCAACAAAACAAAAAAAAAAAAAGAAAAGAAACCACACTACAAAACAAAACAAAACAAGACAAAACAAAAATAAAACAAAAACAGAAACTGAGAAACAAAAACAACACAAAACAAAATAAAGCAAATCAAAAAAAAACTTCTCCCCCGCTCCCTCAGTCTGCCCAGGAGCTAGGCAATCTGCCTGTTAATAGTGCCATACTGAAAAAGTCGTATTTCCTTAATGGTGATATTATCTGCTTCAGTTTATTGAGAGCTATTCTGGCTTTCCACCCTTTCCAGAAACATTGCCTACAGCCGGAATGAAATTTCTTTATATCCTTTTCCCTAATAAAAAGTGGCAAATTCTGGCACAGGAATAGGATTTTGGGTAAGATAATCATTTTTATTAGAGGCACTTTCGCAGATAGGGTCAGTGGGAGGGTCTTCCATTTCTGTAAGTTTTTAAGTGCCGATGTCCAAACTATCTCATAGTTTAGGTCATACCAGTCAGCCAGATTTTTGCTTAAAGTAATTCCAAGATATTTAATCTGTTCTTTAGCCTCTTTGAAAGGTGTCTTGGTTATGCTCCCTGCGGTTCTGTGTAGCCAAAAGATTTCTGATTTTGATACATTAATCTTGTATCCTGAAAAGGAACTAACCTCCCTTATAATTTCTAATAGGATAGGGATGTTCTTTTTTGAATCCCCGATGAATACCATCAGGTCGTCTGCATATAATGACAACACTACCTTTCTTCCTCCTAATGATAGAACTTCCAGTTCCTTTCTTAATAAAGTCGCTAATGGCTCTATGGCCATATTGAACAGCAGGGGTGACAGTGGACATCCCTGCCTCGTACCCTTCGTGATTTTAATAGAATCAGACCTTAGGCCATTAATTGAAATAACCAAGGTTGGGTTGCTATAGATGGTCTTAATGAAATCTGCGAAATGTCCTGTAAGCCCGAAATTGTCTATCGATGTGAATAGATGGTCCCATACGACTGAATCAAAAGCCTTCTTGGCATCGATAGTGATTATAGCAGCCACTTTTCTATCACTATTACTAGTTTTCCCATTATACTTGTTGACCCAGTAATATTCAATTAATGAAAAGAACCTACGCATATTTTTTTAAGAATTTCTACCTATCATGAATCCAGATTGATCTATATGTATTAAAGGGTCTATTACAGATTTCATTCTATTAGCAATTATTGAAGTCAGCACTTGTAATCATTATTTAGCAATGAAATCAGTCTATAAGAGTCAACTGATTCTGGGTTTTTATCTTTCTTCAGAATCAGTGTGATAATAGATGTGGAAAAATATGGGGATGGCATATTACTTTGTATATAGTATTGGTTGCAAAGAAGTTACAATGTTGAAGAGATCGAATCTTGTAATATTTGATCAAATTCTATCGGAAGTTGATCCGGGCCTGGGGTTTTGTTCAATGCTGCTTTTTTAATTCCTTTAATAATCTCTTCCTGAGTTATAGGCGCATTTAATACGTTTAAGTCATCTTATGAAATTTTGGGTAGTCTAACTTTCTCCCAGAATGACTTCTTGTTTGCGAGGTTAATCTCACCCTGTGTATATAATCCCTGATAGAATGTTTGAAAGACCCTATTAATCTCTTTAGGTGTCACAAATCTTCCTTCGTTGTTTTTAATGACTTCTACATAATTTTTCTTTTTGCAAGCCTTTTCCAGATATGCAAGCCACTTAATATTTTTACCCGAGAAGCTTGAGAATGTCGCCTTCTGCTTTAGTTCATTCTGTTGTTCCTTTTGGTGTATGAAACTATCTCTAATCTTCTTAGCCTCTTGGTATTTCGTCCATGATCTAGGATCAGTATGGTCTATATATTTTCTATAGGTGTTCCTTACCGTGCTATTCAACACTACCTCCCTAGCTTTAAAAAAAAATTTCATTTTGATAGCATAGCTTTGATTTCTCCACTAAAGAAGGCTTTCGCTGCTTCCCAAAATATTTCCACTTTATGCAGATATGTTTTATTGTTATTATAAAACTCATCCTGTAATCTCCTGAGCTCATTTTGAAACTGCATGTTGTGTATGAAATGTTTAGGGAAAAAGAAGACATTGTTCCACTTTCCTAACTTATCCTGCCTTTTGATTTTCAGCGTAATACATGCATGGTCTAATAGATAAATATCCTCAATACCTACTTCCAGATCCATCCCAAGCACGTTCTCTCCCTGCAGGAAGAAATCTATTCGAGAGAATGTCTCATGCGTATTAGATTCGCATTTAAATGCTCTGCCATCTGGGTTATACGCATGCCAAATATCTCTGTTTAAGATTTTTACAAAATTTTCTAAGCAGTTTTGCTTCTTTATTATATTGTCTGGTCTGGAGGTTGCTGTCTTCAATCTATCTAGTTTGGGATGCATAGTCATATTAAAATCCCCCACCACAATTAGATTTGTATCTACGTATGGTAAAAGCTTAAGGTATATTTATTTCATGTAATTGGCAAGAGTCCATGAGCTAATGACATATGGGATATACAATCCTACCAGGAGGGGCAAAGTTTCCCAAACCTCAAAATGCCTATAATTACACCCCTCACCACACCCACAATTCAGTTTTACAAACTTTGCCTCCTATGGAGGTGGTGAAGTAAGTTTGAGCTAAGATTTCTACGTTGACATGCGCTTCTCAGCATTTTGAAGCCCTATTCCTCTCAGAGTACAGCAAATGTCAGAGGGATGTGAAGGGAGTATTACCTATTGAATGCAATGGTTTTCCTCACGGGAGATCTATTTCATAGGTTCTCTGTTATCGGTCGTAGAGATTCATCTCCTACCTCCCTTTTCAGATCGACGATATACTCTCATATACCATTACCTCTACTGATAACTGTTTCAGTACTGGTTTGGCTATCTGCTATATGTGGATGGGTGTCTTTTTGGTAAGTATGTTTTATATTACTTAAGACACCCCAGCTATGGTTTGGCACTTTATGCATTTATATAAAGTTCTAAATATATGTATTGTACTTATATTTGCCATGAGTCAGGTTCATGTATTTCCTTGTGCAGACTGTCAGTTTCATATTTGGGGAGAATAAACATTTTAAGAATTATTTTCTTCCTGGGGTTTAGTCTTTTTTTTTTCAAATTGACTACTTTTTTCTTGCAAATTGCGGGCAGTATTAGGCCCGCGGGTGCGCCAAATGCTAGACTTTATTGCATCATTCTTGGCGCGAGGATTTTTTGGCGTGAAAGTACGTCCATTGACGCAAGTTTGTCATTTCCGGCGTCGTAGTTGACGCTGAGTCCTTACACAGAGTTGTGTCGTTAGTGACGCAAGTGTGTCATTTCCGGATGTTGGCGGCAAAAAATTTTCAGTCACGTTGTGCGGCATACTTGGCGACAACATTTTTCATTTATTTAATATCCCATTGCTATTTGCCTCTTGCCTTTTCTATGTCAGAGGGCTATACTATTTGCATTTTTTTTCCCATTATATGAAACTGTCATATAAGGAAATTGATAATTTTGCTTTATATGTTGTTTTTTCTTTTGCAAGATGTCTCAATCTGATCCTGTCTCAGAAATATCTGTTGGAACTTTGCTGCTTGACATTGGCTCTACCAAAGCTAAGTATTTGTTGTAAGATTGTGGAAATTATATCTCCGAATGTCATTTGTAATAGTTGTCATGATAAACTTTTACATGCAGATAATGTGTCCATCAGTAATAGTACATTGCCGGTTACAGTTCCTTCAACTTGTAATGTACATGATATACCTATGAATTTTAAAGAATTTGTTACTGATTCTATTCAGAAGGTTTTGTCTGCATTTCCGCCTTCTAATAAACGAAAAAAGGTCTTTTAAAACTTCTCATAAAGTTGATAAAATTTCAAATGACCGACAACATAATGATTTATCCTCCTCTGGTGAGGATCTATCTGATTCAGAAGATCCTTCCTCAGATATTGATACTGACAAATCTAATTATGTATTTAAAATAGAGTATATTCATTCTTTGTTAAAAGAAGTGTTAATTACTTTGGATACTGAGGAAGCCAGTCCTCTTGACATTAAGACTAGAAAATGCTGTTTTTAAACCTCCTGTGGTTACTCCAGAGGTTTTTCCTATTCCTGATGCTATTTCTGATATGATTTCTAAGGAATGGAATAAGCCAGGTACTCTTTTTATTCCTTCTTCAAGGTTAAAAAAATTGTATCCTTTACCAGCAATTTCTATAGAGTTTTGGGAAAAGATCCCCAAAGTTGATGGGGCTATTTCTACTATTGCTAAAAGTACCACTATTCCTATGGAAGATAGTACTTCTTTTAAAGACCCTTTAGATAGGAAACTTGAATCTTATCTAAGGAAGGCCTATTTATATTCAGGTCATCTTCTTAGGCCTGCAATTTCTTTGGCGGATGTTGCGGCTGCATCAACTTTTTGGTTGGAGAATTTAGTGCAACAAGAATTGGATTCTGACATATCTAGCATTGTTCGCTTACTGCAACATGCTAATCATTTTATTTGTGATGCCGTTTTTGATATTATCAAAATTGATGTTAGATCCATGTCTTTAGCTATTTTAGCTAGAAGAGCTTTGTGGCTTAAATCTTGGCATGCTTATTATTATCTCTTTCTTTCCCAGGTAATAATTTATTTGGTTCTCAGTTGGATTCTATTATTTAAACTGTTACTAGGGGAAAGGGAGTTTTCCTGCCTCAGGATAAAAAAACTAAGGGTAAATCTAAGGCTTCTAATCGTTTTCGTTCCTTTCGTCAAAATAAGGAACAAAAATCTAATCCTTCACCCAAAGAATCTGTTTCCAATTGGAAGCCTTCCTCAAATTGGAATAAATCCAAGCCTTTTAAAAAACCAAAGTCAGCCCCTAAGTCATGATGGTGCGGCCCTCATTCCAGCTCAGCTGGTAGGGGGCAGATTAGGGTTTTTCAATGATATTTGGATAAATTCTGTCCAAAATCAATGGATTCAGAGCATTGTCTCTCAAGGGTATTGAATAGGATTCAGAGCAAGACCTCCTGTGAGAAGATTTTTTCTCTCACGTATCCCAGCAAATCCAGTAAAAGCTCAGTTTTCATGAAGTGTGTTTCAGACCTGGAGTCTTCAGGGGTAATCATGTCAGTTCCTTTTCAGGAACAAGGTCTGGGGTTTTATTCAAATCTAGTAATTGTCCCAAAGAAGGAAAATTCATTCAGAGTAGAGTTACAATTAAAGAAATATCTGATGTCATAGCGTTTTTGACCATCTACAGAGAAAGTTTTAGTACTATCCATATGGTACAGTAAACACAATAGCCGCAGGGAAAGCTTCCCTTAATTCCTTTATTTTTACGAAGCCAATCTGAGTTTGATGGCCCTTTGATAAATTGACTTTTCACCAACTTGTCTTTTAAACTAAAAGCCTTTCTTGCAGCCATGGACGGTACCTTTCCTACTACTTCACCTAGTTTCTCATCCATTAGCAGAAGATACCAGTTATTCTTAATAATTAACCTAATGTCCTCCCATTGTTTATTGTATCTGGTAATATACCTTATACTGTTGGACATGGGTTTGTCTTTCTTTTTATAAAGGATATCATCTCTTGACTGCTTTCTTGCTTTCCAAAATGCTTTTTTGATACAGTTTTGGGAATATCCTCTTTTCAAAAAACGTTTCCTCATCAAAGAGGCATGATAGTCAAAGCTCTTAAGGGAAGAGCAATTCCTTTTTAAACACAGAAATTGGCCATAGGGAACACCTTTCTTAAGGTGGTCCATATGTCAACTATCTGCGTGCAATACACTATTTGTTGCCGTAAGCTTTCTAAAGTTTTCAGTCAAGATCTCTTGTCCTTCCCTAAGGATGGTAATATCCAGGAAGGACAGGGACTTTTCACTGGTCTCAGAGGTCCAAAAAATATTTCTAGCCAAAAACGGGCGTAGATATTGATCTACATATTTGCCAATCATTTCAGTGAGACTTCCAATACCGGACACTATCGGTCTACCAGGTGGACATTTCATATTTTTGTGTAGTTTAGGAAGGACATAAAAAACTGGCATCACTGGATGTTCCGGGTACAGGAAAAGAAATTCTTTAGGGGAAATTACACCTCTAATTTTTGCGTCATTAAGCAACATTAACAGGGAGTTTTGTATCTTATACAATGGATTTTTGTCAAGTTTTTCATATTGAGATTTATCATTAAGCTGTCATTTCACCTTGTTCATATAAAGGCATTCATCCATTAACACCAGGTTGCCGCCCTTATCGGCCGGCTTTATCACCAAATTTCAGGCAGTGCACAAATCTTTTAACGCTTCTCTTTCGCCTGGTTTAAGGTTATCTTTACTAAGATTTTCATTCAGTAAAAGTATCTCCTTCTCAACTTGCCTAACAAAAAAGATAACAGAGGGGACCAATGCTAGGGAGGGCATATAGGATGACTTAGGTTAAAACTGTCCAAATGGTTTATGTAAGGACTCTGAAGCCCCCTCTCCGTATCCAGAAGGAGGGACTCCAGAGTCCTAATTGCCTCATCATCATCAACCGCCAAGCCAGAGGCAGGCCCACCAGGCCTTCCCATAGTTTGAGATAGAACAATTTTTCTAGCAAATAAGTGAAGGTCCTTAATGGCTTCAAATTTATCAAGTTTTGCCATAGGGCAAAAAGAGAGTCCCTTTTTTAACAGCTCAGCATGTGTCATATTAAGAGGAAAGGAGGACAAATTAATAATTTGTAACTCCTCATCATTAGGGTTATCTAATAACCCCTGCGTTATCTCCTGCTTCGTGACCTCCCCCTGTTTTGTCCATATTGTTCCCCTCTTCCTCTCGTCTGTCTTGTCTGGTAATATTTCTCTTTCATAGGTACCCCAGATTGTTCTTTTCCTTTCTCCCCCTCTCCTTCTCCTCCTCCCCTTCCTTCTGGGCCCAGACCAGAAGAGTTTTTTTGCCGGGTGTTATATTCTGAGTCAGAGGCATCAGTGCTGGAATTATACATATACACCTTGTTGCTTTTTTAATCCTCCTGATCTATCCTAAATTTACAACATTTTCTAGCCTTAATCCATTTTCAGTCTGCTTACATTGGCACTGGTCTCACCATTTAACTTTTCAAAATTTGAATCATTTTCAAACTTATTCACACACTCCAAAGCTTTTCCTGCTTCAACTTTGACCTTTTCTAGCCTTCTGTCATTTCTCTTTATCATGTTCATTAACTCCAAGGAGCAGGAGGAGAGCTTGTCATTCCATTCTTCAATAAATGAATCGCCCTCCTTATCCTCCCTGGTGTTAGAGCCAAGATCTAGAAATAATCTTAAACCCCTGGGTATAATCTTTTTTTCAATGTAATTCATTAAACTAGCATTCTCAGCCTGAATTTTCATTTGACTATTAAGATAATATCTGTGTTTCCTAAATGCATCATATACATTAACCTCTTCCTCACCTTCCACATTACCATCAATATTACTAGCTAGAGAATCCTTCAGTTCTGCCTCCCAGAGGTCATTAGAGAGAGTGAATGCCATCTCAGAGATCCCCGAAAATGATTCCAATACTGAACACTGACACAGGCAGAATTAAGCTCAGTGTCAAAAAAAATTATAATAATTATAATACAATTGGTCTCCTCTACCTCCAAGAGAAAAGGATAGTGATAACCTCACTGTATAACCTTATGGATACCAAAATTATATATAGATAGGGGTAGGAGGGAGGAGATAGTACCACGTTATAAAATTAGTTTTAAGTGCAACCCTTTTACATAATATGCACACTAATAATAAAGAAAGACAAGGTGACATACATTACTATCACTTTAAAGAAAGGGAAATTTGCACACAAAAACGTTTAGAGAGAACAAAGTTTCTCTCATATTTATTAACTGCAAATCGCAGGTGTCAGCATTGGATTTCATTTGCATGGATACAAGTGATAAATGTGACATACATATTAGCAAACAGTATAAAAAACAATCATATACACATAAGAAAATTGGGGCAAATGCAGGAGGATACTAACTCCCAAATTCAAAAGGCTTATTACGATATAAATACACACACAAATAATAGCAAACAGAATCTGCTAATAAAGCCGGCCGGCTAAGCACCGTAAACAGACCAAACATGGGGGTACCTACCAAAGAGTGTCCACCTTTTTGCTTCTCCAGAGAGGACTGTATAGTGGAGGTTAGTAAATACTCAGTGAAAAAGTGGCTGTTTTATGCCATGTAGCCACACAAACAAACCGCCTTCATGCTCCTCTCCTCTCAGCTTCCATAACTCGTAGCGGTGATGTCACAGTGAGGGTGTGTCTGCAGCCATACACCTTTCTCCTCTAATTGGTGGAATCTCGATCTCTCTGCACAAATCACAGTAGAGTCCGTCCTGGCTTAAATATTGTAGTAAAGCAGGACTGTAATTTAGCGCAAGCACATAGGTAGATCAGCAAGTTGAGAGCAGAGCACGGTTATCTCAACTTAGGCAGTGAACTCAGTTCAAAACGAACTAGCTTGGCGGGGTAAATACGATCCCATCTCTTAGATGACTCCTGGACATTCGGAAAGCACTTCCCACCAGCCTTTCAGGACACTGCAGACTCACAGACCTCACATGATGCAAAGACAAATGTCCCAATTTTCTAAGACAAACATGGACAGAGATGTTAGCAGTGTCCACATACAAGCAACACATTCAGTGTCCAGTTAAACACACTTGGTGCCAACGTCATGAGCGTTTCACTGCCACAGCTCTCATGTGTGTCAGGGGCTTCCTCAGGGCATGATTAGTAACTCAGAACCACCTCCTTTTATAGCACCTGTCTGTGCTCAGGTGATCCAGCCTCTTAGTTACTTAAAGTGAACTCACATACTATTACAACTTATACGTATATGCAAAGAACAAAGATGTACCCACATTAAACACATATTATAGACAAATAGTTTAAGTAGCAGCAACATTATTCCTACTGCAAGGCTATACAGATAAACGTCTATCAATTGCTGACACATTTATCACAAAGTTGAAATGGCACTCACTCTCATAAAATCAAAGATCAGAAAAAAGGAATCACTTCCATCATCCAGAAAAATCAAAAGTCAATAGCCAATAAGGAAAAAGGAAAAAGCAAACGAGAAAAAGAAAAAGAAAAAATGAGTCTC
This sequence comes from Bombina bombina, assembly GCF_027579735.1. NCBI lineage: Eukaryota > Metazoa > Chordata > Amphibia > Anura > Bombinatoridae > Bombina > Bombina bombina. The sequence goes on along the minus strand of NC_069500.1, from coordinate 799,869,827 downwards.
AAAATACGAGTTATTAGCATATTATAAAAAACATGCATATTCACACCTTTCATTTAGGCCTGAGGGGAATCTAGTCCCCAACCTAAAAATCAATTTGACTTCTTTTTGAAGCAAAACTTTATTGTTATCACCACCTCTTCCAGAAGAGATGCTTGTTTTTGGTGACACTTCCCTCCTATGTAAAGCACACATCGGATCTCCTTAGGAGATTGGATGGTATATGTGTGGGGGGAACTTGTATCCTGGCATCACTAGATGTGGAAAGCCTGTACTCTTCTATCCCCCATAATACTGGTTTGGAAGTGTCAGGGTGCCAGGAATCAGACTGAGACGAGAAGTGCAAAAATAATCACACCTTTATTAATAGCAAAAAATTATAAAAAGTCCACAAGTCAAATAACAAGCCAGGAATCAAAACCAGAGCTGGTAGTCAGACAAGCCGAGTCAGGAGCCAAAGCGAATAGTCAGACGAGGCGGTATCAGGAACAAGGAAAACAACAGAGTCAGGAACAAGCCAGGGATCAGGAAGGACGTCAGGCAGCCAGGTAATACACAAGGAACTCTCACAAACAGGTCTGAGACAACGCAAAGGCAAAGCATACTGAACAGAGGCCCTTTAAAAAATAAGTGATGGCATCACAATTCTGAGACTGCATCCTGTCTCACATGGATAATACACACCAGTATGGCCATAAAAGTAAGTGCAGGAATTGAGCAGCATCCCCCAAATTGCACCATAGTCAGGAAGAGAGGTGAGTAAAATGGCTGCCAGCAGCACATGGCAAACACAACAGGGAAAAAACCCTGAAAGTACCCTCCCCTCAACGACCCCTCCCCCGCGGGAGGACAAAAGGCTTATTGGGGAAACGTGCATGGAAGGCACGGAGGAGGGCGGGAGCATGAAAATCAGAGGAGGAAACCCAAGAACGCTCCTCCGGACCGTAGCCTCTCCAGTGAACCAAATACTGTACACTGCCCCTGGACATACGAGAGTCAATAATGCTGCTGACCTCATACTCCTCATGGTTGTCAACAAAGATAGGATGAGGACGAGGCAACACAGTCGTAAACTGATTACAAACCAATGGTTTCAAGAGGGAGACATGAAAAACAAAAGGTCAAGAGCATAGGCCACAGGATTAACACGTCAAAGCATTCGAAAAGGACCAACATAACGGGGAGCCAATTTATTGGAAGGCACATGAAGGTTCAAGTTGCGAGAGGACAGCCAAACTCTCTCACCAACCTGGTAGGAAGATGCGAGCAGATGCCTACGATCAGCCTGGAACTTTTGGCGCTGCATAGAACGATGAAGGCAATCCTAAATCTGCACCCACGTGGAACGGAGTTGCCAGAGATGCTCCTCTAAAGCCGGAATACCCTAAGACATGAATGAATCGAGCAACAAGGATGGTTGAAACCCATAATTCGTCACGAACGGGGATATCTTGGCGGAAGCATTAATAGCACTATTACGTGCAAACTCTGCCCAAGGTAACAGTTTAGACCAATTATTGTGGTGATCTGAGACATAGCAATGGAGGAACTGTTCCAGAGCTTGATTAGACCGTTCCGCAGGCCCATTGGATTGAGGGTAATATCCCGAGGAGAAGGATAGCTGGATCCCCATTTGAGAACAAAATGAACGCCATAATCTGGAGACAAGCTGGCTACCCGGTCCGACACTATCTCCTTGGGTAACCCATTTAAACGGAAGACCTCCCAGGCAAAAATTGAAGCAAGCTCCTGAGCAGTAGGCAGCTTCATCAAGGGAATGCAATGTGACATTTTAGAAAAACGGTCAACCACCATAAGGATAACAGTATTGGCATTGGAAATAGGGAGCTCGACAATGAAGTCCATGGAAATATGTGTCCAAGGGCACTCACCATTAGCAATAGGTTGAAGAAGACCCACAGGAAGACGTCAAGGAGTCTTTTTCTGTGCACAAACTGAGCAGGAGGCAACATACGCAGCAACATCAGAACGAAGACCTGGCCACCAGAATTGTCGATGACAGACCAAATCATTTGGTTCTTACCTGGGTGACCTGCGGCTTTAGGATAGTGGTAAGTGTGCAAAAGTTTAGTTCAAACATTCTCAGGAACAAAACACTTACCACTAGGTTTCGCAGTAGGTGCATTGGTTTATGCAGCCAGGATCTCCTCTCCCAAGGGAGAAGTCAAATTAGTATGTATGGTAGCCAAAATATGGTCAGTAGGTATAACAGGAGTAGGTACAGACTCCTCCTTGGACAGAGGCGAAAATTGTCGAGAAAGGGCATCAGCCCTAACATTCTTACTACCAGGCAGGAATGAGACCACATAATTAAACCGAGACAAAAATAGCGCCCATCTGGCCTGTCGGGACGACAAACGCTTTGCTTCAGATAGATAAGTTAAATTCTTGTGGTCAGTAAGAATGAGCACTGGCACGCTAGTACCCTTGAGAAGATACCTCCATTCCTTAAGTGCCAAAATTATGGCCAGTAATTCCCTGTCGCCAATTTCATAATTGCACTCCGCTGGAGACAATTTCTTAGAGAATAAACCACATGGATGCAAGGAACCGTCAGGCGTAGGACGTTGAGACAAGAGGGCACCTACGCCAGTCTCAGATGCATCAACCTCAAGAACGAAAGGCAGGACAGGGTTAGGATGAGCCAGAACTGGAGCGGCAGCAAAGGCAGTCTTAAGACTATCAAAGGCCTTATTGGCAGTAGGTGACCAATGGAGTGGATCATTCTCTTTACGGGTCATGTCTGTGATAGGTTTGACCAAGGAAGAAAAGTTTTTAATAAACTTTCTATAGTAATAGGCGAAGCCCAAAAAACGTTGAATAAACCGAAGACCAACTGGGCGAGGCCACTGCAGAACTGCAGATAACTTGTCAGGATCCATAAAGAACCCTGCAACGGAGATAACATAACCTAGGAAGGTTACTTGAGTCTGATGGAACTCACATTTCTCAAGTTTACAAAACAGGCCGTTCTCACGTAGTCTCTGAAGAACCCGTGTAACATCAGAACGATGAGCCTCAAGTGTGGGTGAGTGTATGAGGATGTCGTCTAAGTACACCACAACACACTGTTGCAACATATCTCGTAGGACATCATTAATAAATTCCTGAAAAACAGCAGAAGCATTACATAGGCCAAAGGGCATTACATGATACTCATAATGCCCGCTCCTGGTGTTAAATGCTGTTTTCCATTCGTGGCCCTCCTTAATCCTAACGAGATTGTACGCTCCTCTCAAAGTTTCGTAAAGACCGTAGCTCCCTTGAGGCGGTCAAAGAGTTCCGTAATAAGCGGAATAGGGTAAGCATTCTTAATGGTAAGACTATTAAGACCCCTATAATCAATACATGGTCTTAACTCGCCACCCTTTTTCTTCACAATGAAGAAGCCAGCCCCTGCAGGAGAGCAAGATTTGCGGATGATCCCCCACGACAGAGCATCAGCAACATACTCCTCCATAGCACAATTCTCTGCAACAGACAGAGAGTACACCCGGCCCCGAGGTGGAATGGCTCCGGGTTGCAGGTCTATGGCACAATCGTAAGACCGGTGAGGAGGCAACGTACCGGCACGCACCTTGTCAAACATGTCTAGGAACTCTCGGTACTCCTCTGGCAATTGAGAAACTGAAGAAGTGCACAAGACTTTAACTGGTTTTCGAAGACAAGTGTAAATACATTGCGGGGACCACGACAAAATTTCGGACCTGCGCCAGTCGAGACTGGGATTGTGCTTTTGGAGCCAGTGATAACCCAGAACAACCAGAAAATGCTGAGAGTTTATCACCTGGAACTGGAGGGTTTCAAAATGGAGAGCCCCAACAGCCATGGACAATGGAGCAGTTTCGTGAGTAACGAGTGCGGGCTGAAGGGGCCTGCCATCAATGGCCTCAATAGCAAGCGGAACGGACCATGGCAAAACAGGAATGGAGTGCTTCGATACAAAAGCACTGTCAATGAAATATCCCGCAGCACCGGAGTCAACAAGAGACTATGGAGGAGTCCACCCAGGAAAGGACAACCATGACCAAAGTTTTCTCCTTAAGCGGTTCCGGGGACAAGGATAAACCACCCAAGGTCTGCCCCGACAGGACCTTAGATGTGAGCGTTTCCCGGCCGTGTAGGACAAGACTTCCAAAGGTGGCCCTGTACCCACAATAGAGGCAGAGCCCCTCCCTCCTCCTAAAGGTCCTCTCCGCCGTGAAGAGACGCGTGAATCCCAGCTGCATCGGCTCAGCAGTACCTTGTGACTCGGGACCAGGAGGCATGGGAGGAGAGGGAGGCATGGGTGGGAACGAACATGTAGGACACAACGGAACAGGAGGCTTCCGCAAGCGCTCCTTGAAAGAGGGCTTCTCTCTGAGTCTGATGTCATTTAGGATTAAAAAAAAAGACACCAATGCCTCGAGATCCTCTAGTAAATCTCTGGCAGCAACTTCGTCTTTAATCACATCAGAGAGCCCATGAAAGAAGGCGGCAACAAGGGCTTCATTGTTCCAACCTACCTCTTTGCCAAGCGTATGGAACTCAATAGCATACTGAGCAACAGATCTTGTACCTTGCTGAATGGACATGAGTCATTTAGCAGCAGAGGAGGAGCGAGCCGGAACATCAAATACCCTTCAAAAGGAGGCCACAAATTCAGGGTAATTTGAAATCACAGGTTTATTAGTTTCCCACAAGGGATTAGCCCAGGCAAGAGCTGTGTCAGAGAGTAACGAGATGAGAAATCCCACCTTAGCTCTATCAGAGGGAATAGCCTGAGGTAACATCTCAAAGTAAATGCCCACCTGGTTCAAAAACCCTCTGCACTGAATAGGTTCGCCTCCATATTGCTGAGGTAGAGGTGCAGAACCGGACATGCTCCTGGTAGGCATAGGTGCAGCAGCGGAAACAGGGGCTGCCATAACTTGCGGGACACTTTGGTCCAAATGTGCAGTGCGAGTCAGCAGGGTTTGCAGGGCTAGTGCAACTTGATCCAAGCGGTGATCCTGTTCATCCATCCTGGAAATTATGGCAGATAAAGGTGGATTATTAGCACCATTAGGATTCATGGCCTTTGCGTAATGTCAGGGTGCCAGGAATCAGACTGAGACAAGAAGTGCAAAAATAATCACACCTTTATTAATAGCAAAAAAATAATAAAAATTCCACAAGTCAAATAACAAGCCAGGAATCAAAACCAGAGCTGGTAGTCAGACGAGCCGAGTCAGGAGCCAAAGCGAATAGTCAGACGAGCCGGAATCAGGAACAAGGAAAACAGCAGAGTCAGGAACAAGCCAGGGATCAGGAACCAGGAAGGACGTCAGGCAGCCAGGTAATACACAAGGAACTCTCACAAACAGGTCTGAGACAACGCAAAGGCAAAGCATACTGAACAGAGGCCCTTTAAATAATAAGTGTTGACATCACAATTCTGAGACTGCACCCTGTCTCACATGGATGATGCACACCAGTCTGGCCATAAAAGGAAGTGCAGGAATTGAGCAGCATCCCCCACAATGCACTATAGTCAGGAAGAGAGGTGAATAAAATGGCTGCCAGCAGCACATGGCAAACACAACAGGTAAAAAACCCTGACAGGAAGCTGCAAAGTCTTTTTTGAATAGTAGAGGTCCAGAATTTAAGGAGCATACTGATTTTGTGATCTCGTTACTTAAGTTTGTTTTGGAAAATAACGTCTTCATGTTTGACGGTAAAATTTACCGACAGCTGAGAGGGACAGCCATGGGGGCAGTTTGTGCCCCCACCTATGCTTGTCTACATCTAGGGGCATGGGAATTCCAGGATGTATTTGATAAATATAGTGATATTGTGGAAGATCATGTACGGTTGTGGGTACGCTATGTGGATGACGTGTTCATCCTATGGGATGGTACCACAGATGAGTTCAACAACTTTGTCTTAATTCTAAATTAAAATGCAAGAAATATTTTTTTGACCTCTGAGACCAGTGAAAAGTCCCTGTCCTTTCTGGATATTACCATCATTACGGAAGGACAAGAGATCTTGACTGAAAACTTTATAAAACTTACGGCAACAAATAGTGTATTGCACGCAGATAGTGGACATATGGACCACCTTAAGAAAGGTGTTCCCTATGGCCAGTTTCTGCATTTAAAAAGGAATTGCTCGTCCCTTAAGAGCTTTGACTATCATGCCTCTTTGATGAGGAAATGTTTTTTGAAAAGAGGATATTCCCAAAACTGTATCAAAAAAGCTTTTTGGAAAGCAAGAAAGCAGTCAAGAGATGATATCCTTTATAAAAATAAACAATAAACAATGGGAGGACATTAGGTTAATTATTAAGAATAACTGGTATCTTCTGCTAATGGATTAGAAACTAGGTGAAGTAGTAGGAAAGGTACCGTCCATGGCTGCAAGAAAAAAATAAAGGAGTTAAGGGAAGCTTTCCCTGCGGCTATTGTGTTTACTCTACCCATATGGATAGCACTAAAACTTTCTCTGTAGATGGTCAAAAATGCTATGACATCAGATATTTCTTTAATTGTAACTCTACAGGGGTTATTTATCTCTTACAGTGTTCATGCCCGGTCTTCTATGTTGGTAAAACCAAAAGATCTATGAAGGACCGGGTACAAGAACATAGAGACGATATTATAAAATTAATTGGTGATAACAAAAAAGTTTTGCTTCAAAAAGAAGCCAAATGGATTTTTAGGTTGGGGACTAGATTCCCCTCAGGCCTAAATGAAAGGTGTCAATATGCATGTTTTTTTAAAATAACTCATATTTTGAGACTCATTTTTTCTTTTTCTTTCTTTTTCTCATTTGCTTTTTCCTTTTTCCTTATTGGCTATTGACTTTTGATTTTTCTGAATAATGGAAGCGATTCCTTTTTCTAATCTTTGATTTTATGAGAGTTGATAGACATTTATCTGTATAGCCTTGCACTAGGAATAATGTTGCTGCTACTTAAGCTATTTGTCTATAATATGTGTTTAATCTGGGTACATCCTTTTTCTTTGCATATATGTATAAGTTGTAACATAGTATGTGAGTTCACTGTGGGGGTGAAACGCTCATGACGTTGGCACCAAGTGTGTTTAACCGGACACTGAATGTGTTGCTTGTATGTGGACACTGCTAACATCTGTGTCCTTGTTTGTCTTAGAACAAACATTTGACTTCGTGTGAGGTCTGTGAGTCTGCAGTGTCCTGAAAAGGCTGGTGGGAAGTGCTTTCCGAATGTCCAGGAGTCATCTAATAGATGGGATCAGATCAGATTTCCCTCGCCAAGCTAGTTCGTTTTGAACTGAGTTCACTGCCTAAGTTGAGATAACCGGGCTTTGCTCTCAGCTTGCTGATCTACCTATGTGCTTGCACTAAATTACAGTCCTTCTTTACTACAATATTTGAGCCAGGACGGGCTCTACTGTGATTTGTGCAGAGAGAGGGGTGTATGGCTGCAGACACACCCTCGCTGTGACATCACCTCTATGAGTTATGGAAGCTCCGAGGAGAGGAGCATGAAGGCAGTTTGTTTGTGTGGCTACATGGCATAAAACAGCCACTTTTTCACTGAGTATTTACTAATCTCCACTATACAGTCCTCTCTGGAGAAGCAAAAAGGTGGACACTCTTTGGGAGGTACCTCCATGTTTGGTCTGTTTACGGTGCTTAGCTGGCCGGCTTTATTTGCAGATTCTGTTTGCTATTATGTGTGTGTGTATTTATACCGTAATAAGCCTTTTGAATTTGGGAGTTAGTATCCTCCTGCATTTGCCCCAATTTTCCTATGTATATATGATTGTTTTTTTATACTGTTTGCTAATATGTATAAACAGTCACAAAGAAGGCAGGATCCAGCTTTTGTGTAAAATAAAATCCAATTTATTAGGCTTAGTTAAAACGCCAAACAGGCTACATCAACAGCACAAACAGGAAAGGTGTGTGAGCGTGACACCAGGGCTTACATGTTTCGGCCAGCAGCCGTAATCATAGCCATAGGTGTCATGCAGGTGAGTACATACTTAAAAAGGTAGTGTTAAAATGTGATTGGACAAAAATACAAATTCAAAGTACGCCCACACTCCACAGGTAGAAAAGGAGTTAACCCTTAATTCCCTGGATCTGAAACAACACATGTGTATACATTTGCAAGTAAATACATGTACAAAGTAGTATAATCTCAAAAACAACATTAGTTGATGATATTAATGTTAAAGACACTGGCCATATAGACCACACAGAAAAAATAGAAAATGTATAAAATACTACAAAGTACGGCATAAAAGTATAGTATGATTTGCCACATAATAATTAATACTCCAAATACACAATCGTATATAGTTTAAACCCCTGCCTACCAGATCAATAATTATAAAATATGTACACTGGTATCTATGCACATTTAATTAATATAGTTGTGCTTTAGGCTAGTTATGGACTATATAAACCCTGTATACTGTGTATTGGAGGACAGAATAGGAGGGTAAGGGGAGGAACATAATTCAAAATTCAAGTCTAAATAAAAATAAAAATGAAAATAAATATGAAAATGAAAAAGCACTAAGGTAAGATGTATATACCCTTGTATGATATGTGCCCTAATTAGTATGATCCTAGAAGACTGATACTGGAAAAATATTGGGAAAATATATATATATTTGTAAATATCAGAAATATGGCATAGTAATGGCCTAATGATGAATAATTGTGCTTATGAATGTGCGTATTACTCCATATGTAAGGCAGTGATGAAGTGAGAATATATAAACCTGTAATTTCAGTAATGGCACAAGACGGTAAGCTAATTGTGCATAAAATGTGTAATTTATAGGATGTAGTAAAAGTTACAACAGAGGTAGCTGGTAAGGCTATTCCCAGAAATTGATTAAATCATATCTGGAGTTTAATCCTAAAGGTAGTCTAGTTTTCAAGGTGTAGATCCAATAAACTTCCCTTTTGGCAAGTATATTCTCTAGGTTGCCACCTCTCTTAGGCACTTTGGCTTGTTCTATTGCCAGCCATTTAAAAGAATTTAAGCTACATCTGTGTTTAGTAGCGAAGTGTTGGACCAGAGGTCACATTTATCACTTGTATCCGTGCAAATGAAATCCAATCCTGACACCTGCGATTTGCAGTTAATAAATTTGAGAGAATCTTTGTTCTCTCTAAACGTTTTTGTGTGCAAATTTCCCTTTCTTTAAAGTGATAGTAATGTATGTCACTTTGTCTTTCTTTATTATTAGTGTGCGTATGTAAGAATTTACCTGATAAATTAATTTCTTTCATATTGGCAAGAGCTTTCATATTGGCAAGAGTCCATTAGGCCCATCCTTTTTATGGTGGTTATGATTTTTTTTATGAAGCACAATTTTTTCCAAATTCCTTTGTTGATGCTTTTTACTCCTTTCTCTATCACCCCACTACTTGGCTATTCGTTAAACTGAATTGTGGGTGTGGCGAGGGGTGTATTTATAGGCATTTTGAGGTTTGGGAAACTTTGCCCCTCCTGGTAGGATTGTATATCCCATACGTCACTAGCTCATGGACTCTTGCCAATAAGAAAGAAAAAAAATTATCAGGTAAATTCTTACATAAATTATGTTTTTGTCCCAGAATTCTACCTCTAAGTGGTTAGGGGTGTAAATATTACACAAAATATATCTAATATTATCAATTTCAAATTTTACTATCATATACTAATCTTCTTTATCTAGGTCTTGTGGAATCATCTGTACATTTAGATATTTTTTAAAAAGGCATGCCACCCCTCTCTTTCTCCTTACACATGAAGTGGCAACCACTTCCCCAATCCATTTTACTTTAATTTTGTTCATCTCTTGTATACTTAAATGTGTCTCCTGGATGACCGCAATATCCGTATGCATTTTTTTGTAGATGGCGTATTACCCTTTTCCTTTAAACCGGAGATGTTATTCCCCCCACATTCCATGATACTATTTTTAGATTTTTAGCCATCCATAATATCTATAAAAATACCATTTCTACATGGGCAGTACCCACGCCTAGCAAGAGATCGGGTAGGCAGGGGGGAGGAGGAGAAAAAAAAATCCCATATCATCTTACAGTCAGCATAAAATGTCTGACCTTTTATTCTACCACTAATAAAAATATCTTGCATATTGAATTTCCTTCTCCTGCTTCTATCCTCCATCTTAAAATTTAATAGCATTATAAATCAATACCTTTTCTAATTGGTTTCCTTAACCTTTTCCAGGAAATCCTTTGCTTCCTGACATGTCTGTAGAAAAACTGTTTCAGAGTTATAAATAGCTCTCAATTTAGCTGGGTATACCATGGTGGTTTGGATTCCCATGTTAATTAATTGTGAGCAGATTGGTGACATTTGACGCCTTTTATTAGAGGTGTCCATAGAGAAATCCTGAAATAATAATATACTATTACCACCACCTATTTTAAAAGGGATTTTTTCCTTATATTGTCTCAGTAAGTTGATTTTATCTTGGAAGTCTAAATATTTAATTAACACTGTTCTTTTCCTCTCTTTGTCTCTTCCCCTAGTCTATGCGCTCTTTCTACTGCTATCGTGTTATTTAGTTTTTGAACCCCTAACTCTGTTGGTAATGTCACTGAAGCGAATAGAAGAAGGTCTTGGTATTCTGCAGTTTCTGGTAAACCTATAACCCTCAGGTTATTCCTGCATGACCTGTCCTCTAATTCCTCTATTTTATTTTGTAGAGATTGAATTCTACTTTCCTGGCTTTTAATGATTCGCTCATGTGAGCTTGTGTGATCTTCTAGCTCTGATATTCTATTTTCTGCTTCTTCCATTCTGGCTGAAAACTGTCTAACCTCTGCTGTCAACTCTACTAACTCTTTCCTTAAGCTATCAAATTGGGGGGTCATTGTCTCCATGATTTGTTTTACCAGATTTTGTGTGTCTATCAACATCTGTGAGGTACTCCCTTCCATTGTACCGTCTAATGAGTTATCTATTGTATGTTTAGACTTTTTATCTTTCTGTTTGGGGGCCATCCCTGGTGATTTACTTTTGATATTGTGTAAATATTTATCCATTCGTGTATATGTGGAGGCCTTTGTGTCCAGTAAAGTTGTGAAAAGGAAGAAAAAAGGGGGGATACCACTATTGAGCTAATAACACAGAGCCCCCTGTGTAAATGTGTCTTTTTTTTTTTAAATAACTTTATAATGGAAAAAAATACAAAAAGAAAAAAAAACTAAAAGTGCTGCATATGCTTGTATTAAAAAAATACACAAAGTATTTTCTGTAATCTTTCTTCTAGTAGTGAACATAAATGTGCAAGTGCAAATGGGATAGTCCCCCCGCTATTTGAACAAGCAAGTACTGATTTACTTGTCGCAGGCAGAGCCTGCTCACCTTCTGTTTTATAGCAAACCCGAAGTTATAACTAAACAGATTTATTTTAACCACACTGTAACTAAAAGTCTATTAGGGAAGGGTCAACACCCACACTACATATCTCCTTTACTGGTAATCTCTTCTGTGTAACAGTTATGTACAGCTTTCTCTTTTCCCTTTTTTTCTTCTTTCCATTTTTTTTCTTTTTTTTTCTTTTTTTCTTTTCTTTTTTTTCTCTAAGCAATTCATATGTGTATACATTAAAATCTCAAACTTTACAAAATCGTCTTGTTCCAGTGAGTACTAAAGTCAATAATGATTCAACATTTATCAAAATGTGCTTGAGTAACATTTATCGAAGTGGGTCAGGTGAACATGACATTTTTAGACCTCTACCATTGACATACAAAAATATAATCTTAGTTTCAAATTATTTCATCTATGTTTTGAAAGTTAATCCAATGGCCTCTATGTATCAAGCCGTCTACTTACCTGCATTCGCCGGCCCAATACACTCGCCTAAGCTCGCCTACCATCGCCGGACCTGAATACGTTCGCCAAAGTTATCAAGAAAGCTGTCAAGAAGCCGCGCATGGAGCGATGAGCAGCGGACTGTTGTTAACTAACAGTCATCGATCTCGCTGCTCATCGGCTTCTTCGCAGCTTTCTTGCTAGCCTGTCACTAAGCACCCACACTAAACTATACTGTTTTACCCCCTAAACCGCCACTCCCGAAGCCCCCCGCACCTCAATAAAGTTATTACCCCCTAAACCGCCGTTCCTGGACCCCGCCGCAACTATAACAAATATATTAACCCCTAAACCGCCGCTCCCGGACCCCGCCGCCTATATTATACCTATTAACCCCTAATCTGTCGCCCCTATACCGCCGCCACCTATATTAAAGTTATAAACCCCTATCCTGCGGATCCCGGACCCCGCTGCAACTAAATAAATTGTTTAACCCCTAAACCACCATTCCCGGACCCCGCCGCAACTAAATAAATTGTTTAACCCATAAACCGCCGCTCCTGGACCCCGCCGCCACCTATATTAAACTTATTAACCCCTATCCTGCTCCCCTATGCCACCTATATTAAACTTATTAACTCCTAAACCTAAGTCTAACACTAACACCCCCCTAACTTTAATATTATTTTAATAAATCTAAATAAAACTTACTATTATTAACTAAATTATTCCTATTTAAAACTAAATACTTACCTGTAAAATAAACCCTAAGGCCTAGATTTAGAGTTTGGCGGTAGCCGTTAAAACCAGCGTTAGAGGCTCCTAACGCTGGTTTTTACCGCCCGCTGGTATTTGGAGTCAGTCAGGAAAGTGTCTAACGCTCACTTTGCAGCCACGAATTTTCCATACCGCAGATCCCCCTACGCCATTTGCGTATCCTATCTTTTCAATGGGATCTTTCTAACGCTGGTATTTAGAGTCTTGGCTGAAGTGAGCGTTAGAAATCTAACGACAAAACTCCAGCCGCAGAAAAAAGTCAGTAGTTAAGAGCTTTCTGGGCTAACGCCGGTTTATAAAGCTCTTAACTACTGTGCTCTAAAGTACACTAACACCCATAAACTACCTATGTACCCCTAAACCGAGGCCCCCCCACATCGCCGCCACTCTATTAAAAATTTTTAACCCCTAATTTGCCGCTCCGTACACCGCCGCCACCTATGTTATCCCTATGTACCCCTAATCTGCTGCCCCTAATACCGCCGACACCTACATAATATTTATTAACCCCTAATCTGCCACCCCCAACGTCACCGCCACCTACCTACACTTATTAACCCCTAATCTGCCGACCGGACCGCACCGCTACTATAATAAGTGTATTAACCCCTAATCCACCTCACTTCCGCCTCAATAACCCTATAATAAATAGTATTAACCCCTAATCTGCCCTCCCTAACATCGCCGACACCTAACTTCAAGCATTAACCCCTAATCTGCCAACCGGAGCTCACCGCTACTCTAATAAAAATTTTAACCCTTAAAGCTAATTCTAACCCTAACCCTAACACCCCCCTAAGTTAAATATAATTTTTATCTAACGAAATAAATTAACTTTTATTAAATAAATTATTCCTATTTAAAGCTAAATACTTACCTGTAAAATAAACCCTAATATAGCTACAATATAAATTATAATTATATTGTAGCTATTTTAGGATTAATATTTATTTTACAGGCAACTTTGCATTTATTTTAACCAGGTACAATAGCTATTAAATAGTTAATAACTATTTAATAGCTACCTAGTTAAAATAATTACAAAATTACCTGTAAAATAAATCCTAACCTAAGTTACAATTAAACCTAACACTACACTATCAATAAATTAATTAAATAAAATACCTACAATTATCTACAATTAAACCTAACACTACACTATCAATAAATTAATTAAATACAATACCTACAAATAAATATAATTAAATAAACTAACTAAAGTACAAAAATAAAAAAGAACTAAGTTACAAAAAATAAAAAAATATTTACAAACATTAGAAAAATATTACAACAATTTTAAACTAAATACACCTACTCTAAGCCCCCTAATAAAATAACAAAGACCCCGAAAATAAAAAAATGCCCTACCCTATTCTAAAATTAAAATAGAAAAGCTCTTTTACCTTACCAGCCCTGAAAAGGGCCCTTTGCGGGGCATGCCCCAAAGAATTCAGCTCTTTTGCCTGTAAAAAAAAAACATACAATACCCCCCCAACATTACAACCCACCACCCACATACCCCTAATCTAACCCAAACCCCCCTTAAATAAACCTAACACTAAGCCCCTAAAGATCTCCCTACCTTATCTTCACCACGCCGGGTTCACCGATCGATTTAGAAGAGCTCCTCCGATGTCTTGATCCAAGCCCAAGCGGGGGGCTGAAGATGTCCATGATCCGACTGAAGTCTTCATCCAAGCGGGAGCTGAAGAGGTCCATGATCGGGCTGAAGTCTTCATCCAAGCGGGAGCTGAAGAGGTCCATGATCGGGCTGAAGTCTTCTATCAAGCGGCATCTTCAATCTTCTTTCTTCCGGATCAATGTTCATCCCGCTGTCGCGGAACATCCATCTTCACCGACGACTTCCCGACGAATGACGTTCCTTTAAGGGACGTCATCCAAGATGGCGTCCCTCGAATTCCGATTGGCTGATAGGATTCTATCAGCCAATCAGAATTAAGGTAAGAAAATTCTGATTGGCTGATGGAATCAGCCAATCAGAATCAAGTTCAATCCGATTGGCTGATCCGATCAGCCAATCAGATTGAGCTTGCATTCTATTGGCTGATCGGCACAGCTAATAGAATGCGAGCTCAATCTGATTGGCTGATCGGATCAGCCAATCGGATTGAACTTGATTCTGATTGGCTGATTCCATCAGCCAATCAGAATTTTCCTACCTTAATTCCGATTGGCTGATAGAATCTTATCAGCCAATCGGAATTCGAGGGACGCCATCTTGGATGACGTCCCTTAAAGGAACCGTCATTCGACCTCGTCGGGAAGTCGTCGGTGAAGATGGATGTTCCGCGTCGGCGGGATAAACATGGATCCGGAAGAAAGAAGATTGAAGATGCCGCTTGATAGAAGACTTCAGCCGGATCATGGACCTCTTCAGCTCCCGCTTGAATGAAGACTTCAGCCGGATCATGGACATCTTCAGCCCCCGCTTGGGCTTGGATCAAGACATCGGAGGCTCTTCTGGATCGATTGGTGAACCCGGCGTGGTGAAGATAAGGTAGGAAGATCTTCAGGGGCTTAGTGTTAGGTTTATTTAAGGGGGGTTTGGGTTAGATTAGGGGTATGTGGGTGGTGGGTTGTAATGTTGGGGGGGTATTTTTTTTTACAGGCAAAAGAGCTGAATTCTTTGGGGCATGCCCCGCAAAGGGCCCTTTTCAGGGCTGGTAAGGTAAAAGAGCTTTTCTATTTTAATTTTAGAATAGGGTAGGGCATATTTTTTATTTTGGGGGTCTTTCTTATTTTATTAGGGGGCTTAGAGTAGGTGTAATTAGTTTAACATTGTTGTAATATTTTTCTAATGTTTGTAAATATTTTTTTATTTTTTGTAACTTAGTTCTTTTTTATTTTTTGTACTTTAGTTAGTTTATTTCATTGTATTTATTTGTAGGTATTGTATTTAATTAATTTATTGATAGTGTAGTGTTAGGTTTAATTGTAGATAATTGTAGGTATTTTATTTAATTTATTTATTGATAGTGTAGTGTTAGGTTTAATTGTAACTTAGGTTAGGATTTATTTTACAGGTAATTTTGTAATTATTTTAACTAGGTAACTATTAAATAGTTATTAACTATTTAATAGCTATTGTACCTGGTTAAAATAATTACAAAGTTGCCTGTAAAATAAATATTAATCCTAAAATAGCTACAATATAATTATAATTTATATTGTAGCTATATTAGGGTTTATTTTACAGGTAAGTATTTAGCTTTAAATAGGAATAATTTATTTAATAAGAGTTAATTTATTTTGTTAGATTTAAATTATATTTAACTTAGGGGGGTGTTAGGGTTAGACTTAGCTTTAGGGGTTAATACATTTAATAGAGTAGCGGGGAGATCCGGTCGGCAGATTAGGGGTTAATTATTGTAGGTAGGTGGAGGCGACGTTGGGGGCGGCAGATTAGGGGTTAATAAATATAATATAGGGGTCGGCGGTGTTAGGGGCAGCAGATTAGGGGTACATAGGGATAACGTAGGTTGCGGCGGTGTACGGAGCGGCAGATTAGGGGTTAATAATAATATGCAAGGGTCAGCGACAGCGGGGGACGGCAGATTAGGGGTTAATAAATATAACATAGGGGTCGGCGGTGTTAGGGGCAGCAGATTAGGGGTACATAGGGATAACGTAGGTTGCGGCGGTGTACGGAGCGGCAGATTAGGGGTTAATAATAATATGCAGGGGTCAGCGATAGCGGGGGCGGCAGATTAGGGGTTAATAAGTGTAAGGTTAGGGGTGTTTAGACTCGGGGTACATGTTAGGGTGTTAGGTGCAGCCTTAGGAAGTGTTTCCCCATAGGAAACAATGGGGCTGCGTTAGGAGCTTAACGCTGCTTTTTTGCAGGTGTTAGTTTTTTTTCCAGCTCAAACAGCCCCATTGTTTTCTATGGGGGAATCGTGCATGAGCACGTTTTTGAAGCTGGCCGCGTCCGTAAGCAACGCTGGTATTTAGAGTTGCAGTGGCGGTAAATATGCTCTACGCTCCCTTTTTTGGAGCCTAACGAAGCCCTTCTGTGAACTCTAAATACCAGCGGTATTTAAAAGGTGCGGGGGAAAAAAAGCATGCGTAGCTAACGCACCCCTTTGGCCGCAGAACTCTAAATCTAGCCGTAAGATAGCTACAATATAATTAATAATTATATTGTAGCTATTTTAGGATTTATTTTTATTTTACAGGCAACTTTGTATTTATTTTAACTAGGTAGAATAGTTATTAAATAGTTAATAACTATTTAATAGCTACCTAGCTAAAATAAATACAAAATTACCTGCAAAATAAATCCTAACCTAAGTTACAATTACACCTTACACTACACTATCATTAAATTAATTAAATTAATTAACTACAATTACCTAAAATTAAATACAATTAAATAAACTAAACTATAGTACAAAAACAAGCAAACACTAAATTACAGAAAATAAAAAATTTTTACAAGAAGTTTAAACTAATTACACCTAATCTAAGCCCCCTAATAACATAAAAAAGCCCACCCCCCAAAAAAAAATGCCCTACCCTATTCTAAATTACAAAGTAATCAGCTCTTTTACCAGCCCTTAAAAGGGCTTTTTGCAGGGGGATATCCCAAAAGTAATCAACTCTTTTACCTGTAAAAAAATTACAACCCCCCCCAACATTAAAACCCACCACCCATATACCCCTACTCTAACCCACCCATACCCCCCTTAAAAAAAACTAACACTAACCCCCTGAAGATCACCCTACCTTTAGCCGTCTACACCCAGCCGGGCCAAACTCTTCATCCAAGCGGGGCAGAAGAGGTCCTCCATCCGGTAGAAGTCTTCATCCAAGCGGCGTCTTCTATCTTCAATCATCCGGAGCGGTGCGGAGTCATCTCCATCCAGCCGACGTGGAGCCATCTTCTTCCAACGACGTCCTAACACCGAATGAAGGTACCTTTAAGGGACGTCATCCAAGATAGCGTCCCTCGAATTCTGATTGGCTGATAGGATTCTATCAGCCAATCGGAATTAAGGTAGGAAAAATCTGATTGGCTGATTCAATCAGCCAATCGGATTGACCTCGCATTCTATTGGCTGTTCCGATCAGCCAATAGAATGCAAGGTCAATCCGATTGGCTGATTGAATCAGCCAATCAAATTTTTCCTACCTTAATTCCGATTGGCTGATAGGATTCTATCAGCCAATCGGAATTCGAGGGACGCCATCTTTTTATGATTGCTGAATATTTTCTGCCATTCTGCTTCAGTAAGGGTCTGGTCTAGCTCTTGATGCCACTGTCTTATGAATGTAGGTACGTGGGATTCTTTAAGTGTCTCCAGGAGGGTGAGCTGTCTGGTTATGTTCTCTGCCCTTGCACGTGTTGAAAGGTAGTGTTGCAGCTGTGTGTGAAAATACCAAGAAATTTTTAAACCTGAGTTATTCAGTTCTTCAAGGGTCTTAAGTTTCTTGTTTGTCAAAAGCCTGTGAAACATTGTTTGGTCTATTTGAGCTTTGCTCAAGTTCGTCTGGTGAGCGTTAGTAAATAAGATGTCAGGGTTGTGTATGAATGGCATTAGTGGGGAAGGGTTAGTAGAGATATGGGGATGTTCGGCAAGTGTTTTGTCCCATTGTTGGAAAAATTCCCTTAGAATGGGGTATTGATAGCTCATGTTAGGTCTATTTTTGTTGGAGATCCAACCCAACGTGCCTATGTTCTGTATTCCCAAGATAGAATTACCCACCTGCACCCAGGTTTTGTCCTGAGGATTGACACTGAACTCTACTTGGTGTTGGAGGGTGATGGCCTTCTTGTAAAGCAGGAGGTTTGGGATACCCAACCCTCCCTTGTCTTTGGGCAGGTAAAGAGTCTTTTTTGCAATGCGAGGCCTTGTTCCCCCCCATATGTAATCTTCCATGAGTCCCTGAAGCTTTAGTAGATACTGGGTGGGAAATGGGATGGGGAGAGTTTGTAAATAATATAATATTCAGGGGAGAATATTCATTTTGACGGCTCCTATCCTGCCCAGCCAGGAGAGTCTCTTATTTTTCCATGAAGAAAGGTCTCCCGAGATTGATGTGAATAAATTTGTGTAATTGACCTCATAAAGGCTATGTGTTTTTGGTGTCAGCTGAATCCCCAAATATTTAAGTGTGTTAGTTTTAATACGTAATTTACAGATTTCTGGGATTTGGCACAGGACTGTTTGCGGTAGGTTTATATTCAGTATTTCAGATTTTGTTTGATTTAAGTGGAAATTGGATACCCTACCGTAGTCCTCGAACTCCCTGAGGATTTCAGGAAGCGAGACCAGAGGGTTTGTCACTGAGAGGAGGATATCGTCCGCATAAAGTGACAGCTTATGTTCATGAGCGCCTATTTTTATCCCCGCAATTTCTTGGTTATCCCGTATTTTTTGTGCTAACGTTTCTATCGTAAGGGCAAACAACAGCGGCGACAGGGGACACCCCTGTCTAGTGCCGTTTGATATCCTAAAGGGGTCGGACAGTAAGTTGTTAATTTTAACCTGCGCTGTGGGTTCTGTGTAGAGGGAAAAGACCCTATGTATGAAGGAGTGACCAAAATTCATTTTTGACAAGACAGCTTTGAGAAAGGCCCAGTTGACCCTGTCAAAGGCCTTCTCGGCATCTGTGGAAACAA
Organism: Bombina bombina; assembly: GCF_027579735.1. Lineage (NCBI taxonomy): Eukaryota > Metazoa > Chordata > Amphibia > Anura > Bombinatoridae > Bombina > Bombina bombina. The sequence goes on along the minus strand of NC_069500.1, from coordinate 799,850,586 downwards.
GTATGGATGGGATATTGTTTTGCTGTGCGTAATTGACCAGCAAGGCTGCCTTTATGGTATTGTCCCTAGCCTCTCGGCCTGGGACAAATCCCACTTGGTCAGGAGATATTAGTTGCGGGAGAAAATTATTCAATCGTGTGGCGAGGATTTTTGCGAAGATCTTTAGATCCACGTTCAAAAGGGATATGGGCCTAAAGTTTTCTGGGCGGTCTGGCGTCTTGCCCGGTTTGGGAATAGTGGTGACATGCGCCAAGAGCATAGAGGGTGGGAATCCCTGAGTCTTTCCTATCGAGTTAAACAGGGATGACAGGCGCGGTGAGAGAATATCTTTAAATAATTTGTAATATTTAGTGCTAAAACCGCCGGGGCCCGGGCTTTTGCCCGACGGTAGGTTATCTATAATTTTGGTCACTTCTTCCACTGAAATGTCTGTCTCTAGACTCTCTTTCTCTGCATCGGTTAATTTAGGGAGAACCAAAGAGTTTAAGTATTGATCAATCGCGTTTATGTTTGTTTTTTGTGTGTCCTCCAGGGGAGGCCCACCTATGTCATGTAAGTTGTAGAGGGACTGGTAGTATGATCTCAATACCTCCACTATTGATGGGCTGTCTGTGCATTTCTGGTTTTATTGATTAAACATGGAATGTACATGTGATTTTAATTGCTTTCGTTTTAAAGCTCTTGCGAGCAATCTACCTGGCTTGTCCCCATATTCAAAATATTTCTGTTGTAATTTTAAGGCCATTTTCTGGTGGTCGGCGGAATGTATGTCCTGTACTTGCTTCCTAAGCTGTTGAAGTTCTAGTTGAACCTCTGTGTTTGTGGGCTTCCTCTTATGTTTATTTTCTAATTCCCTTATCTTAAAGATGAGTGATGTATATCTCAACCTGACTTGTTTTAATTGAAGGGCCTTCTGTTTGATTAGCTCCCCCCTAAGCACACATTTGTGCGCTTCCCAGACTATTTGATCTGACACCTCCCCGTTTTCATTGCATTGGAAGTATTCAGTCAGTGTGTTCGCTATGCTTGTTTTGATGGCTTGGTTACTGAGCATAAAGTCATCGAATCTCCAGATATATGGGCTATCTGGCCTCGAGGGCCATTTTAGTTTACAAGTTACTGGTGCGTGATCAGACCACGTCATCGGATGTATCTGGGAACTCGTGACTCCAGCCAATGTAGTCTGGTCAATGAAAAAATAGTCAATTCTAGTAAAAATATCGTGAGGGTGCGAGAAAAAGGTGTAGTCTCGTCTAAGAGGGTGCAAGATGCGCCATGCATCATGGACTGTCAGCTCCTCAAGTCTGGAATTGCACTGTCTGATGACTTTTTTTGGAATGGAGGTCAGCGCTCTGGATGTATCCAGAATAGGGTCGAGGGGAAGATTAAAGTCCCCTCCTAGGATAAGCGCTCCTTTACGCAGTTCTAGAATTTTGTTGGTAAGGGTTGACATAAATTTGTTCTGTCGCTGGTTTGGAAAATAGGCATTAGCAAAGGTGACCACCCTGTTGAACAGAGTGCCCACCAAAATCAAATACCGTCCGTCTGGGTCCCTCTCAAGATGAGTAAGGGCAAATGGGGATGAGTGTTTAAACATAATGCCCACCCCATTTTTCTTTGTAGGCCCTGAAGCAAAATAAGAGGTCGGGAATTTATGGGAGGTCCATGTCGGCTCCTTGCCCCTCCGGAAGTGCGTCTCTTGGATGAACAGTACATCACAATGTGTTCTAATGGCGTCCCTAATCAAGTGTGTTCTTTTTTGAGGGATATTCAATCCCTTAGCATTAATGGTCATCAGTGACAACTCGTGTGTTGTGTCAGTAGGCATTGTGGAAGGGGAGGAGGGTAGGGAAGGGGGGGGGGGAAGGGGGGGAGGGTGGTGGAAGAGAGAAGACAGAAAAAAGAGAAAAAGAGAAAGGAAATAGGATATGAGGACTAGAGTTCTAGTCTCGGAGTAAAGTATCCCTAAGTGGGAAAGATATAGACAAGGTCTACAGTATATAAATGCAGATTTTGTTATGGTCAACAATTAGTGAGACCCTATCTAATAGTTGCTAACTAATGAGTCAGCACAGTAGGAAAGAGAAAAAAAGGTATATAAATGTGGGATCAGTATCCCCACACCAGGTGCTACAAATAAAAAAAAATGTATTTATGAGGAGAATGTCGGAACTGCCCAATCTATCCGGAAGTCGGGATAAGCACCCGTCCTAGGGCTTCGGGAAAGATTGGAGACATTTCCCACCTTCCCAATTCTTATATTCATTACATTTAAACTCAGTGCGTTAAATACAACGAGAAAACTGCAACATTAACAATAACATTTAACTTAAGAAGGAAACATATTCAAACCCGGGGTACAATGTCAGAAGGGCCTTCATTCCCTGAAACTAGTAGAGGTGTTAGTTGGTAGAGGTAAATTTAGTGCTATTTTGCTAGTTAGCTCCTTAAAGTCGACTTGGCTTTCACAGTTGATAGGTGCCCCGTGTGACCTATAGCTAACAATCCCACCTAGAGGAGGTGCATGATTCTATGGGAGGCCATCAAACGTGTTTTCTAACTAATACCTAACCAGTTCTAGGTCCCTCCTTATGTAATTGGAGAGTTAAAAAGTTGTCTCTAGTTGTTTCGTGAAATGAGCCGTTTGCTAATCTGCTCAGAGTTATCTCCTATAGTAGTGCTAAGCTAGTGTGAATGGGAACCTCAACCTCCTAGTGGCGCTAAACAATGCTATCCCCAATGTTGTGATCCTTAGCCCCATCAAACTAACTCCTAATTTAGTGATCCCTTCCTTTACAGTAAATAAGCTAACATATTTTAAGAGCAAGGAAAAAAAAAAGGAAATGGGAACAAGGCAATACAACAACACAACAATACAATATGAAAGAGAACAGAAACAGTGCACTTATCTGGTTCCTCACAAGTCCACAGGGGTAGCTTCTTGCAGTACCCCAAGTATCTGCTAAAGTCTGTGATTGGTCTCATACAGTTTATCTGGCAGAAATAGTTTCTTGGCTGTTCTGGTTCCGTGATGTGACCATCTCTTCATTAGGGAGTGGGATGTCAATCCCCAGAGTTTTACAAAAGTCCCCCAGATCCGATTGTGTTCTATATAAAGCTTGTTTACTATTACGAGAAGCAATTATGGATACTGGGAAACCCCATTTGTACTGAATCTTATGGGCCTGAAGTTGTCCGGTGATGAACCGAAGATCCCTCCTCTTTTGGAGTGTAATCTGGCTCAAATCTGAGAAGACTTGTATGGGGATTCCTGCATGGGTGAGGTCCTTGATGGCCCTTGCTTTTTGTGAAATTGCGTCCTTATCCTTATAACTGAGGAATTTGATGATAATGTCTCTTGGGGGCGCCTTTGGGGAAGGTTTTGGGCGAAGGGCTCGATGAGCCCTCTCAAGCGGGATGTCTGATGAACTTGGTGTGCCCTTTATGGTCCGGAATAAATCCTGCAGGTAACCCTCCAAGGCAACATTGCTGACCGTTTCTGGAACGCCTCGGATTCGCAAGTTGTTCCTTCTTCCTCTGTTGTCCAGGTCCTCTACCCTGGACAACAGGAACTGTATGTCCTCCCCCTGTTCACAGGTGCGTTGAGAATTAGAAGTCACTTGGGCTTGTAGTGTCTCCTGCTGTTTTTCAAGTGTCTGCACCTGTTGACTTATCTGGTGAAAATCTTTCTTCATATCCCCAAATAAAGACCTCATCTCAGTCAAAACAGCATTGATATCTGCCTTAGAGGAAATTACACTAAGATCATTTCTGGTTAGCGGTTCTCTGGTCATTGGTTCAGGGTTAGAGTCCTCCTGGTCAGGTGCTGGGTCAGGGGTAATAGCTTCAAGGCCACTCATATCTGGACCTGAGTTTACCATCTTAATATAGTTGCTAAGATTACCACTTTTCAAGCCTTTGTCCCCCTTGGTGTTTTTCCTGCTTGACATGTTTGATAAAAAGAAGAATAGGTATCTCTCTTGTCTGTGTCTGCCTGCAGGCTCTTGTAGTGTTTAACTGTTAAGGGGCAGCGTCAGGAGTTTTCAAACTGTGAGTGGTCCCCTGCTGGGTTTGCAATACAATCAATAAGGCCCTCTATGTAATAATCTGACAGGGGGGGATAAACTATTTTGACCGCCTCAGACTGTGTTGGTCTTGATGTGAAAGTTATTGTTTGGTGATCTTAAATGTCTCTTTTTTCTCCCTTTCTCCTTCCTCCTTCTGTGTTATTGTGTTATTTTTAAGTTTTATGCAGGATGTAGCGATGAAGAGAGCAAAGCAGGGGCCCTCACGGGCAATATCTGGGACAGGTTATGCAGTTCAATGGTTTTAAAGGCTAATATGTCTCTGCCTTTTATTATTGTCCCCCCAGGGAATAGGCCTCTTATGCGCTGTGGTTACCTGCTGTAGTTCAGGGGCACGCTGTCATTACTGTGCCCTCAGTCGCTCCGCTCCCAAATAGTTCGCTGTTGTGCAGATATGCAGATGCCACCTCAGAGCTGCGGGCCCAGCGAGGCCCGATGGCGGTATGTGATCACGCTAGGCCATCACGTCGTTTGCCAGGATCGGCGTATGTGGAGTCTGCCTGCCGCTCGGCGCGGTTGATGCTTTTTCTTTTTCTTCTTCTGAGCCCCCGCTAAGTGCGTGAGTCTCGCCAGATCCAAGCAGTGCAGTGTTCGTGACAGGCTGCGCTAGGTCACTAGGCCTCAGGTGAGCGGGCAAGGCGCGATGAGAATCAGTCTCACCAAGCAGCTGTACAGTCCATGATACCCCTATATGATGCCGGGTGCTCCCGCTGGGTAATGTGTAAAATGTGAGTTATTTTTGGGCAGCTTCTCTCCCTACATAATATAAAGCACCTAGTGTGGGGCTTAAGAGCCAGGGTTTATGCGGCCATGTTCCTGCGTGGCCAGGCTCCGCCCCCGGGTGTTGAATTTTGTATCCTTGAGGGACTCAGAGTTGACTGCTCTCAGAAATTTCTCTCTAAAGGTATAATAATGAAGTCTGACTATCACATCTCTGGCTCTGTCCTCGGAAATTGCTCTTGGTCTGGCAGCCCTATTAATAAGCTATTCAGGATCTTTTAGAGGACCCAGTGCTGCTGTGAATATTTCCTGAAGTAAAGGCTGGAGATCCTTTGGGAGAACACTTTCAGGAATTCCCCTCAGGCAGATATTATTCCGTCTAGTACGGTCTTCTAGATCAGCCAGCTTAGATTCGAGTGCTGATATTTGACCAGCCAGGTTCTCAGACTACGAGACCAGATTAGTGTGGTCAATTGACAGGTCTTCTTGTCTTCACTCAAGCGTGTCTGTGCGTTCACCGATTGTAGCTATGTCTCTTTTGAGCTCCGAACAGGACTTATCAAATCTTTTACAGATGGAGTTATGATGAGAAGCCAACATGGTTTTTATCTGGGCCATCAAATCATTGTTGGATCTAGCAATGCCGGCTAGGCTAGCCGGGTGTGAGGCTGCACCAGGATCTCTCCCAGAACCAGGCTCTGAGTGACAAGTAGAATCTGAAAGGTCATCCTCTGAGCAGAGTGCTGGCTCTCTGTGAGATTGTTGGAAATGTTCTTTCATTGTCCTCTTTGGACCCTTTGATTTTCTTCCCTGGGCCTGAGACATATCTCCACCCAGTTTGAGGCTATAGAGAGTAGAGTAGAAACCTTTGGTGTGAGACTTAGTGGATAATGCACCTATATAAGATTCCTTCCCATTGATGCCGGTTGATTGTGGTACACCCCTGGGCCCCTGACCTAATGCATATTTTAGTTTAGCCCTCCATAATGGTGCACCGGGCTATCACGCCCTTCAGGACGCGAGAAATGGTACTCTTGTGTCAGAAATGTCAGCCAGCTGATTTCAGGGGATCAGTTTGAACCTCTCTACTGTAGTATCCTGGGAGAGGGCCAGATCAAGGGCAGTCCAGCTTTTCACACACCCTCCCCAGGGAGGTTGCCCTCACAGGGCGATCACGGAAAAAGGGAGTGGGGTATGACCCACCGACCAGCAGGGCGGCAGGAAAGAGGGGGGGAGAGTGTGTGTGTTCTACCAGAGTTTAAGCAGAGAAGGTAACACTGGTGGGGTAAAGAAGCAGCAAGGTTCTGTGTCAATGAGGAAGGTTACCAGAGGAGACTTAAACCCCAGGCAGTGGTGCTGCTGTGTAGTGATTTTGCAATATGTCCAGGGTGTAATACTCAGGGTTTATAGGCCTTGACTAGGGCAGCAGAAACTGAAATAGGCCAGTCATTAGGGTGTAGGATGATATAGGGAGTATATGAGTCCCAGATACAGCCTTATTAAGAACAATTTGCAGAATAACTTCTTGCTAGCAGACAGTATAATTAACTATTTGTAGTGACTCATGTGCACTGGCCCACAGGGGAGAGGGTAACAAGAGACTGTGCTGGCAAGATACAAGGGGTTGGATAGCTCTTATGGTGTTAATACAGATGTGCACTGTGCCCTAAATTGAGTGCTTGTGTTTCACTTTTTATGCATAAGGTACCTGAGGCAGCCGCTCCACTTGGGTTCCATGCAGGATGTGACCTGTCAGTTGCCGATCTTAATTAGATGCCCCTCCGGAGTTTGCTTGCTGCAGAACCAACACCAAACTAATATGTCCCTTCGGGATATTGGTGTTACAGAAGCATTAGTTATTTTGTTGTGAAGAACTTATTTCCCAGCAGCAATGCCTGAACCAGCCAAGCCAGCGCCTAAGAAGGGCTCCAAGAAAACTGTAACAAGTATCATTTCATAAAGGGTTAACTCTGTTCAGTTTTGAGAAAACTATTTTCTGAGGCAGGTTTCCTAGCATATTGTGTACAGTAATTAAGTTTATGTGATAAGCATTCACTGCTAGGTGATAAGAAGGACTCAATTGTTTTCTTGTGTGTACTTGTTATCTGCGGTGGCCTGTCACAAGGGCGTTGTCTAAATGTGTGATGGGGGATTTTATGCTTCCCCCCCTGGGAGTGCCCTGTGTGCATGTAACCTAAATAAAAAAGCAGGCTGGGCATCCCAGTCCTCAGTTCTTGGTTGTCCCTCAATCGCAGCGTTGACTCGTTTTGTGGGCAGAAGGGTATCCTAGCTGTACTACAGCTAAGGGGGATTATTCTACATTTGCGAGACTCATATAGAATACTATGGAAAGCAGCTTCTCCCCTCTTCAGCAATAGGAATCCAGGCTACTAAGCGGTCCATCTCTCAGCGAGACTAAGGGTAACCGTAACATTTGGCGGCAGCGGTGGGATTTTTCCTGGATTTCCTAGGAGAGGTACAGAACGGATGGAGAGCGCTTACGAAAAATTGAAGCGTACAACCCTAAAGGATTTACTTGAAAGCATAGGGGGGTACGCCAGCAACCAGCCGAGGAGATAGCTGATCACAGAATTGACCAAACTGGATCAGAGCTTCACAATGGCGGAAACACCAACCACGATTAGTGACGAAAAAAACAGGATTGTTCGGGAGAGGCTCTCACTGTACGGGCCGAACCCCTCCATGGAATTGGTACAGCAGTTGATGGCGGAAGCGGACAAGGATATACGAGAGACTCGAGCCCACGTACTCAACCTAGCAAACGCACACCGCAATGCTGAAGCCCCGCAGGTAATCATCCCTGTCGAAAATGCTGGGAGGCCCAAGATACCCTATGCAGCATTTCGACCCTTCCTAGAGAGCGAGACAGGGATTGATGAATATTTGGCGGATTTCGAAAGGCAATGTGCCCTGCACCAGATTCCCAACAGGGAGTGGCCCACGATATTGTCTGGGAAACTATCCGGACGAGCCCTGGAAGCCTTTCGTACTCTGGGTGCTGAGGAAGTTACACAGTATGAGCTAGTTAAGGAGACACTGTTGCGACAGTACGCGGTAACTCCGAATGCGTATCGCCGACAGTTTTGGGGCACGAAAAAGAAGCCTAACGATACCCATATGGAATGGGCGCACCGAATGCGGAGAGCGGCAAATCACTGGATGAGCGGAAGTAAAGCGGTGACTGGTGAGGAAATTTTACAATTGTTTCTCTTAGAACATTTTTATAATGGCATGGAACAGCAAGGGAAGGAATGGCTGCGAGACAGCCGACCTTCTACCTTAGAAGAAGCAGCCAAATTGGCCGATGAACATTATGACTCCCGTCTTCACGAACCCACGAACTACCGAGCTCCAGCATGGGTCGAACCCAGAGAGGTTTACCGTACACCCCCTCGTGCTGAATTCCGAGCCCCGGTGCCCGCAGGGCCCACCCGACACTCAGGACCACCCAATAACAGCTCTGAGCGTCCCAGACCGACTTGCCACCGATGCAAGCAACCAGGGCAATTCATGGCTAGCTGCCCCCTTAATACGCACCAGACACCCAGGAATTACAATTACCCCTCTGGGGCATATCGTCCGGCCCGGACCCTCTGTGTTAACCAAGAGGCCCCTATGGAGGAATATTTGGGGCCGCTTCACGAGGCGGACCCTGTATATGCTGCCTCAGATAACCGCCAGCACCATCGGCAGAAGGTATGGCTCGAGGGGCGATCTACCGAGGGATTGCGAGACACAGGGGCTACTATCACGGAGCACAAGCGATCTGGACAGACTGTGGCCGTTAGAGTGGCGGGGGGGATGTGTACAAAATTCCAACAGCTAAAGTGCATCTTGATTGGGGAGCGGGAAAGGGGGCTGTGAACGTGGGCATAATGGATAATTTACCTGCCGAAGTACTACTGGGCAACGATTTGGGCCCCATGACTTCTGCCTATGCGCCAGTATGCCACAACGAGGCGGACCCAGTGACTACACGGGCCCAAGCCCGGACGGAGCGAGAACTCTCACCAGTGCGGGAGACACAGGTAAGACCTACCCCAACTTTGCCTGACATGTTAGGCCCCATACCCTGGGACACCCCAGATGCTTTCGAGACAGAGTCTAAGACTGACCCGACCTTACAAAAGTACCGGGAACGAGCAGAGACCGGAGGGGGCGGGGCAGATAACGAAACATTCTTATGGGAAAAAGGGAAACTATACCGCTGGACAGAGAAAAGGGGACAGCGTAGGCGACAGCTGGTAGTGCCCCACAAATACCGTCAAGAAATCCTCAAGATAGGCCATGACATCCACTTAGCAGGCCACCTAGCCGTAACCCGTACCCTACACCGCATTACTCACACGTTCTTTTGGCCAGGGGTACACGCTGACGTTAGAACTTACTGTAACACCTGCGATGTGTGTCAACGAGTAGGAAGGCGAGGCGATCACCCTAAAGCCCATCTAGTAAATATGCCCATTGTAGAGGAACCCTTCAGCCGGGTTGCTATTGACCTAGTGGGACCACTGGCTACCCCTAGTCCCTCCGGTAAGCGCTACGCTACCAGGTACCCAGAGGCTGTCGCCCTATCCAACATACAAGCGGATACGGTAGCGAATGCACTAGTACAGGTGTTCTCCCGGGTAGGATTTCCAAAAGAAATCCTATCCGACCGAGGCACCCAATTTACGGCTGAATTGACCCAACAACTCTGGCAGGTTTGCAAAATTAAGTCCCTCCTGAGCTCCCCATACCACCCCTAGACGAACGGCCGGGTGTGAGGTTAAATGGGACCCTCAAGCAAATGCTCAAGACGTTCACTCAGGAATACCGAGACTAGGAACGCTTCCTGCCGCACCTCCTTTTTGCTTATCGGGAGGTGCCCCAGGAAACGACAGGGTTCTCTCCCTTCGAGTTGCTCTACGGAAGAAAGGTACGGGGACCCCTAAACCTGATCCAGGAGCACTGGGAGGGAGAGATGGAGACTGACGGTGTCCCCATTGTGCCATACGTGCTGGAACTCAGGGACCGAATGGAGCAATTAGCCAAATCCGTGCGGGCTAATCTCCAGTCGGCCCAGAGAAGACAGAAAGTATGGTACGATCGGGGGGCCCGAAAGAGAATCTTTACCATAGGACAAAAGGTGTTAGTACTTAAGCCGGTCAAGACAGACAAATTGCAGGTGTCCTGGCAGGGCCCCTACCAGATCGTAGAGAAAAGGGGAGACACCACTTATGTGATAGCTAGCTGCCACGACAACAATCTTAGAAAGACATTCCATGTAAACATGCTCAAGGAATATTTTGAGCGACCAGAGAACGTGACGGCCGTATGTTGTTCCCCTCAGGAAGGCCCCGACAGTCTACCCATTCCAGACCTATTAGAAAAGAGTCTCCCCACAGGTATAGTGGCTCAGGTTCAGATAGGAGACCGACTTAGCCCCACTGAAAGGGAGCAGCTCAACCAACTCCTACAGTCCAAACACCTCACCTTCTCCCCGAAGCCAGGGTACACTACTTTAACCACCCACCAGGTAGATACTCTGGGACAAGCTCCCTTGCGCCAGGCTCCGTACCGAATCCCCGAAGCAGTTAGGATAGGAATGAAGAAGGAGATCGATGAGATGCTCCAACTCAGGGTAATTGAGCCCTCCGATAGTCCCTGGGCCTCCCCAGTTGTCTTGGTGCCCAAGAAAAATGGGACCACCCCGTTCTGCGTAGACTATCGGAGGCTCAATGAAAAGACTGTGACGGACGCTTACCCTATGCCCAGGGTAGACGAGCTACTCGATCGTATAGCCAGGGGAAATTACCTGACCACTATTGACCTCTGCAAAGGTTACTGGCAGATTCCCCTAGCCCCGGAGGCTATCCCCAAGTCGGCATTGGTCACCCCATTCGGCTTATATCAGTTTAGGGTAATGCCGTTTGGGATGAAGAATGCCCCAGCTACATTCCAGCGCTTGGTGGATAGGCTCCTGGATGGCTTCCAGAGTTTTGCTTGCGCCTACCTGGACGACATAGCGATCCACAGTGAGTCCTGGGAGGACCACTTAGCTCACGTAGGAATGGTTCTGGATCAGATCCGGGCTGCTGGCCTGACTCTGAAGCCAGAAAAATGCCACTTTGGGATGGCCGAGGTACAGTACCTGGGTCACCGGGTGGGGTGTGGAAAGCAGCGACCAGAGCCGGCCAAGATAGAAGGTGTCGCCAATTGGCCCACCCCCATCACTAAGACTCAGGTCCTAGCCTTCCTGGGCACGGCAGGGTACTATAGATGGTTCGTACCAGACTACAGCACACTTGCCAAACCCCTGACTGACTTGACCAAGAAGAACTTACCTCGACAGGTCCTGTGGTCTCCCCACTGTGAAACGGCTTTCCATGCTCTCAAAAATGCTCTAACTAATGCTCCTGTCTTGGCGGCTCCAGCCCTTGACAAACGTTTTATCGTCCATACAGATGCTTCCATGTTCGGGCTGGGAGCCGTCCTCAGCCAAGTAGGCGAAGATGGAGGGGAGCATCCAGTTGCCTACATCAGCCGGAAGCTCCTGCCCCGCGAAGTCAGCTATGCAGCGGTCGAAAAGGAGTGTTTGGCTTTGGTGTGGGCATTAAAGAAATTGACTCCCTATTTATATGGGCAGGAGTTCACTCTGGTCACCGACCATAACCCATTGGTGTGGCTGAACCGGGTCTCTGGAGATAACGGCAGGCTATTACGTTGGAGTTTATCGTTGCAAACCTTCAATTTCACCATTACTTACAGACCTGGGAAACAGAATGGCAACGCCGACGGGTTGTCCAGACAAACTGACCTCAGCCCCGCATAACCAGCAGTCTGGACAGCCTTAGTCTGCCCCGAAAAGGGGTCAGACCGTGTCTGCCAGAGTGTTCCACAGAAAGGGAGCACTGTTACAGAAGCATTAGTTATTTTGTTGTGAAGAACTTATTTCCCAGCAGCAATGCCTGAACCAGCCAAGCCAGCGCCTAAGAAGGGCTCCAAGAAAACTGTAACAAGTATCATTTCATAAATGGTTAACTCTGTTCAGTTTTGAGAAAACTATTTTCTGAGGCAGGTTTCCTAGCATATTGTGTACTGTAATTAAGTTTATGTGATAAGCATTCACTGCTAGGTGATAAGAAGGACTCAATTGTTTTCTTGTGTGTACTTGTTATCTGCGGTGGCCTGTCACAAGGGCGTTGTCTAAATGTGTGATGGGGGATTTTATGCTTCCCCCCCTGGGAGTGCCCTGTGTGCATGTAACCTAAATAAAAAAGCAGGCTGGGCATCCCAGTCCTCAGTTCTTGGTTGTCCCTCAATCGCAGCGTTGACTCGTTTTGTGGGCAGAAGGGTATCCTAGCTGTACTACAGCTAAGGGGGATTATTCTACATTTGCGAGACTCATATAGAATACTATGGAAAGCAGCTTCTCCCCTCTTCAGCAATAGGAATCCAGGCTACTAAGCGGTCCATCTCTCAGCGAGACTAAGGGTAACCGTAACAATTGGGCAGATCCGCCCAAAAGGATATCTCTCAACCTCGGCGCCAGCCCTGATGGTAGGCCGCGGCCAAGATGGCGGCCATTCATGCCTTTAGGCTTTCCTCCACCGGAGATAGACAGGGCGCCCTCCGGTAAACAGGCGTAGTCCCGGACAGATGGGTGAGACACTCACCGTGGATGGTAGGCCCCTGCAGCGATGAGGTAGGTCCCTGGGAGCGGCAGTACACCGCAAGAGGATGGGAGGTGAAGGTCTCAAGGGGCCACAGGGAGACCAGAACACCCCAGGCAAGCCAGACCTCTTCTTTTAATGTCAGGGGCAGTAGAAGCGGCTCCGGAGCGGAGCCCCGACCCTCCGGATGTCCGTGTCCCCGATCTGGTCAGCAGCAGGATAGGATAGTTGGCTGTAAAAGTTTGAGCCCAAACAGGTGTCGCCTCAGAATGATAAATGCAGACCCAGCTGAGATCCTAATGTAGATAGCTGTTCTAAGTTATTCTCTGCAGAATCTGTCCAAAAATAAAGATTAAGTCTCACTTTTAAACAAAAAAAAGCAGGTAATGCTGACAGAGCTCTTTCGATATGATACCATCTTGCTCGGCGGTTAGCTCCGCCCCCCGGCAGATCTCAGGGTATTGCAGTGATGCCTCGATATGGAGGCATCCTGCAATACCTTTTTAGAAGACTCCGATGCAGAGAGAGCCACTCTGTGGCCCTCTCTGCACCGGTAGCGATGGTGCCATTCATTGGTGGGTGGGTGGGATCGAAGCAGGGAGGTGGGTGGGTGGCCCATCGCTACCCGGCATTTGGTTCCTGTGAAGCAATGTGCACGCCGAGTGCCGGGAGCGTGCGGAGGGGCTGCGTGTGCGCGTGTGTGTGCGTGCGCGCGCATTAGCCACTGACATCAATAGGGAGAGGGGGGGAAAAAGATTAAAACATTTTTTTAAATATAAAAGGATCTGGGAGGGGGAGGGGGATGGGGGTATTGTGGGGTGGGCTGCTACACTACAGAAAAAGTTTAAAGTGCAATAGAAAAAAAAAACTTTTGTTTTTGGGGGCAAAATGGGTACTGGCAGACAGCTGCCAGTACCCAAGATGGCGGCAATTAGGTAGGGGAGAGGGTTAGAGAGCTGGGGGGGGGGGGGATCAGGGAGGTTGGGGGCTAAGGCAAGGGTCCATCACAGCTAAAATATTTTATTATATTTTTTTTTTTTTTAAACTCCTTTTATTTAGTACTGGCGGGGACAATTGTGGGGTGGGGGAGGGAAGAGAGCTGTTTGAGAGGGATCAGGGGGTGGGATGTGTCTGGTGGGAGGATGATCTCTAACCTAAAGCTAAAATTAACCCTGCAAGCTTCCTACAAGATACCTAATTAACCCCTTCACTGCTGGGCATAATTCACGTGTGATGCGCAGCAGCATTTAGCGGCCTTCTAATTACCAAAAAGCAATATCAAAGCCATATAAGTCTGCTATTTCTGAACAAAGGGGATCCCAGAGAAGCATTTACAACCATTTGTGCCATAATTGCAGAAGCTGTTTGTAAATAATTTCAGTGAGAAACCTAAAATTGTGAAAAATGTTTGGCTGTGAAATGGTGGCATGAAATATACCAAAATGGGCCTAGATCAATATTTGGGGTTGTCTACTACACTACACTAAAGTTAAAATTAACCATACAAGCTCCCTAAAAGCTCCCTAATTAACCCCTTCACTGCTTGGCATAATACACGTGTGGTGCGCAGCGGCATTTAGAGAAGCATTTACAACCATTTGTGCCATAATTGCAGAAGCTGTTTGTAAATAATTTTAGTGGGAAACCTAAAGTTTGTGACAAAATGTGTGAAAAAGTAAACTTTTTTTTTATTTTATTGCATTTGGCGGTGAAATGGTGGCATGAAATATACCAAAATGGACCTAGATCAATACTTTGGGTTGTCTTCTAAAAAAATATATATACATGTTAAGGGATATTCAGGGATTCCTGACAGATATCAGGGTTCCAATGTAACTAGCGCTTTTTTAAAAAAAAAAAGTGGTTTGGAAATAGCAAAGTGCTACTTGTATTTATTGCCCTATAACTTGCAAAAAAAGCAAAGAAGATGTAAACATTGGGTATTTCTAAACTCAGGACAAAATTTTGAAACTATTTAGCTTGGGTGTTTTTTGGTGATTGTAGATGTGTAACAGATTTTGGGGGTCAAAGTTAGAAAAAGTGTGCTTTTTTCCATTTTTTCCTCATATTTTATATTGTTTTTTATAGTAAATTATAAGATATGATGAAAATAATGGTATCTTTAGAAAGTCCATTTAATGGCGAGAAAAACGGTATATACTATGTGTGGGTACAGTAAATGAGTAAGAGGAAAATTACAGCTAAACACAAACACAGCAGAAATGTAAAAATAGCCTTTGTCCGTAAGGGTAAGAAAATTGAAAAATGGTCTAGTCATTAAGGGGATAATATACATGCTGTACATTTGGGTTGGTAGAGCATGAGGCACAGGACTATCATACAATCAGGCAGAGGGGAGAGAAACAAAATACAAGATAACAGTAATAACCCCTTTTTGCAAAAGCTATATAGAGCAGCTATTATGATCAAGCTGGGGAGAAGCAATATCACAGTTCTAAGAGACAAGTCTGCCATTATCAATGTCAGGCGCATAGAAGAGGTGGGCTACACAACATGTATAGTAAAATCATGCCCAACACATTGGTGAACCATCTCAAATCTTACACTTGGGGTCCCGGACAGTGTAACAGTAAAAGAACAGTTCTTGTAGGTACTGAGGAGTTGTGGCCGCCACAGAGACAAAGAAGGCTCCCCATACAACAATCCACACTATTAACTTCCCGGTACTTCTTCTGATCTATGTTGCTAGGGCCTTCAGTAAAACCTATATCGGGAGACCTCACTTTCCACTCATAAGAGCTGGCCGCATCCCCCCATGCAATCAGTGAGGACCATCCCAGATCACATCCCCGCATTTGCTCATTCAGTAGAAGATCTAGTGCACCACGCAGGACTGTGAATTGCAGAAAAATCTTGTTTGGGCTGTGATCCTTCTAAGAAAGCTCCAAAGGCTCAGGAACCCGTTTCTCTGGGGTTCAGGGAGGCGAAGCCACGCCAGGTAAGCTTCACTCTAACATCCCATTATCTCCAGCAATCGGACACTCTATAGAACTAGGTCTCTGTGAAGAGGTCAACCGCAACTCCATCTGTTTCCTGCTGTTGAGCCGTACCATTCACTGGAGAGAGCACCGTCAGCAGTGATATGATCCGGTCTACTCTCATGCATATCTGCTCTTCACGTTCCTCCATACAGGTCTTGATGGCCAGATATAGCTCCTTCATATCGAGGTAGTTGAATGGAGCACTCTGTGACTTGCAAAATGCAGAAGCTTTTTTTTTAATTTCGATTTGATGCTCTTTTTGATGCAGATAGCTATCTCTTTCTTTTTTTGCTTCTTGGTATTTTTGCCAAGATCTTGAATTAGAATTGTCAATAAATTTCCTGTAGGAGTTTCTTACAGAATTTGTAAGTTGTAGTTCTCTAATATTAGAAACCTTTTTTTCCATTTGGACATTAGGGCCTTAATCTCACCCCTAAAAAAAGCCTTGGCAGATTCCCAGAAGATTTCAATTTTATTTAGATATGTCTTATTATTAATAATAAAAAATTCTCTCCAGAGCCTTCTCAACTCATTTTGGAATTTAAGGTTATCTACCATATATTTAGGAAAGAAGAAGTTATTATTCCCTTTAATCATGTTTCTATTGTTAATCTGAAGTGAGATACATGCATGGTCCGTTAAATAGATATCATAAATCTTAGTTTCTAAATCTAGCTTCAACATTTTTTCATTAACTAAAAAAAAGTATAACTGGGAAAGTGTTCTATGGGACTTTGATTCACATGTGAACGCTTTAGCGTCCGGATTATGAATGCGCCAAATGTCCTTTTTAAAAACGTTTAGGGGACTTCACATTCATTCTGTCCAATTTGACATGTATTGTCATATTGAAGTCTCTGGCTATTATTAAGTTGGTGTTGACATATGGTAACAGTTTTAAATATAGTGTTTCCCAGAATTCAGTATCTAGTTTGTTAGGACCATATATGTTACATAAAACATATTGAAGACTAGCTACTTCAAAATGAATAATCATGAAACGTCCCCCAATATCTAACTCTTGAGAAATAATCTGATAATCTAAAGATTTAATAAAAAGACATGCTACCCCTTTCTTTCTCCTATCACATGTGGTGGAAATAACCTCCCCGATCCATTTGGATTTAAATTTCGTCATTTCTGCAGTAGACAGATGCGTTTCTTGAATGATCGCTATATCGGGATGCAAACGTTGTAATTGACTTACAACCCTTTTTCCCTTGATCGGGGAGGTTATTCCCCCCATGTTCCACGATATAATGTTTAAGACTTTGTTTATCCATATTTACTATGCCTGTCTATACCAGCAGGATAAAATCCCTTCTGAAAAAGAAGGAAGAAAGAAGGAGAGGGAGGGGGGAGAGAGAGGGGAGAAGAAAAAAAAAAGTATAAAGAATAATAAAAACCCACATTTCAGAGATGCTATCACAATCTCAGGAGGGTAAAGCAACTCTCCTGACACATATAACCATATCTCTAAAATGTCTGTCTTTTATATCAACTCTAGATCCTTTTTAATTTCCTACTTATTTTGCTCTAGATTGTCTGCAAACTCTTTCACCTCCTGGTAGGAGTTGAAAACTAAAGTTTCTGAGTTGTTAATCACTTTAAGTTTAGCTGGGTATATAATTGTGGCTTGAATACCCCTTTTTATCAGTTGGAAACATATTGGTGAGATTTGTTGAATTTGATTAAAACCGTTCTTTTCCTGACTTTATCTCTCCCTTCATCTCTAAGTGCCTAGTTTATGTGCTCTTTCTACTAGGATAGGAGCAGTGGAGTATTTAGGATTAATGCTGCCCTAGGCACTCAAAATGTCTGCTGCACACCCCCCATCCCCCTCTAGGTTTTAGGCTGAATTTGGCCAGAATATTTTTGGTCAGGGTATAACGTGACTTTTTTAAGGAAATATTCATTAGGACTTGCAACTCACTTGCATACACACACACACACATATATATATATATATATATATATATATATATATATATATATATATATATATATATATATATATATATATATATATATATATATATATATATATATATATATATATACAAAAGAAAAGTGCACTCGCTTTCAAAGGTTTATTGGTAAGTTGTAAACATAAGTTGTGAATGTTTTCGGAGGATTAGCCCCTTCCTCAGACATACAAAAAACAAGTGTGCAAATTCCAACACTAGACATACTTATAAATGACAGACCAACCAATCACACGCTCTCAAGGGTAGGGTGCCACCCACATGGTGACATCACCAACACCAGCAACGAGTGTGAATGGTCAAGACAAAACATGAAAAAATGTGTCAACAATTATGTAAAACATGGTACAGCAGGAATATAGTATACAAGGTTAAGTACGTAAGTGAAACATCTGTATGATATGGCATGTCCTAAATGAAGATAGGATGTTCCTAAACCATAGAGCCAACATAATATGTGATCTGAACCCAATCAGTAAAACCCAGCAAGGTACAATCATAAAGAATATAGACAAACTAGTGTAATTCAGGCCCAGCCTGTCCTAAATGGTCATATAAAGTTTACAATGTCTGAGCATGTACCATACACTGTATAGAAACACAGTATACATGCGATGTGGGACCCAAGTAGTCTAATCTGTGAACATGAAATTAAGCAATTAGTAAAGACTGTATCATTAGGAAACTAACCATTGTAAAAGACCAGGAAACAATGTAACAGATGTGTGGGGAGCCACTTGAACGGGCCCGTATTCATAACAACCACAAAGTAAACATATTCTGACCGTTTTAATGATCCATGTATGAACCGTTCCGTAAAACCAAAAAAGCATATTCTAATAATGGCTTAAGTGTACATGCAAGTTTATAAGAGCGTAATAGGGTCATATGGGGGACAGCGCAGCGAACTACAGCTTACACAATGCATCCAATACCGCATGGGATATGCTGTCAATGTCTGTATACAAAATAAACAAAGTATAGACAATGTAACTCCGATATATTAATAGGTCTAGCAAGAAGCGATAAGAACGGCGGTGAGCGGCCAGATGTACACAAACGTGTATTGTCGAGGGGCCAGAGTGAGCTGGGAAGCATATCAGAGTGGGACTGTTGCTAGGGCAATGGTCTAATGTCGTTACCTGTATGCCAAAGTAAATCAAAGCATATTGTATTGCGAAATGTGTTACAGAAGTCCATAAAGTGTTCAATTACATGTGTACAATATATGTTAGGCATGTTCTATGTGGATAGGGAATTGTCTGATCAAAGGGTGTCAAATGTTAAGCCTATTCAAACCATTGATTACAGAGCAAACCACAAATCTAGACATAAGTCGGACCCTCAAAATATGTAAAGCAAATTACCCGATACACCAGTCCCAGACTCATAAATATAGGGGGCCAAACTACTAGCATGGACCATGAGGGGGCCAGATAGTGTATATCCCAAAGTCTTAATGTAGAACATGGAACAACAGTGTATATGCTGTATCAGGGCAGTATTCTAACTGAGGTGGTGAAACCAGTAACAACTAACATAGGGATGCATTGTCTAGTAAAGGGCAATATAGAGGGGCACCTACCTAAATAGACAAGTCTTAGTGTTATAGAGCAGCATAAAACAGAATACAAGATATAATATAAATCAAATATTCAATATAAGATGAGAAAAGATAGGTTGAATCAGGTTGAACCAAAACATAGGTACAGAGGTAAGGCAGGAAATGTTAATTTACAAACATACCTGCCAATCCAGGTGGGTATTTAGTCCCTTAGGGATGAGAGTGTCCAAGACAAAAGTCCAACGTGCCTCCCACATAAAAAAGCCCACAAATACGGTGTAGTAAATAGACAATATAAGTAGTGATGCATGTCAGTCTGTATTTGTGGAAGAACTTCTGTTGTTTGTGTGAGTGAGTGAAGTATTGGCCTGGGATGAGGCCATTGCAAGTGGTGCAGCCTATGCAGCGGAAAACCCCTTTCTTTTCCAGATTAAGCCAAGTACCCTTATTGTAGCTCCTAGTCGGGTCAGTCTTAACCAGAATGTCCCTTAGAGATCTTGACCTTCTGAACCCAATTCTTGGAGGGGCCATTTGTTTGAAGGGTAACGCTGGATCCGTGGAAATGACATGCCAGTTGTCATGTAAGTGTTTGTTGATTTGTTGCTTATCACCTGTGTATGTGGTCACAAAGGTCATCCTTTCTTCCCCTTGTATCCTCCTGGTGGCATCTTGTGTTGTAGCCAGTATTTGTCTCTGACTCTTAAGGAGTTTTGGGGGATAGCCTCTTTGTGTGAATCTGTTCTCCATTTCAAGTAATTATGGCCTAGATTTAGAGTTTGGCGGTAGCCGTGAAAACCAGCGTTAGAGGCTCCTAACGCTGGTTTTAGGCTACCGCCGGTATTTGGAGTCACTCAAAATAGGGTCTAACGCTCACTTTTCAGCCGCGACTTTTCCATACCGCAGATCCCCTTACGTCAATTGCGAATCCTATCTTTTCAATGGGATCTTCCTAACTCCGGTATTTAGAGTCGTTTCTGAAGTGAGCGTTAGAGCTCTAACGACAAAACTCCAGCCGCAGAAAAAAAGCAGGAGTTAAGAGCTTTCTGGGCTAACGCCGGTTCATAAAGCTCTTAACTACTGTACCCTAAAGTACACTAACACCCATAAACTACCTATGTACCCCTAAACTGAGGTCCCCCCACATCGCCGCAACTCGATTAAATTTTTTTAACCCCTAATCTGCCGACCGCCACCTACGTTATACTTATGTACCCCTAATCTGCTGCCCCTAACACCGCCGACCCCTGTATTATATTTATTAACCCCTAACCTGCCCCCCTCAACGTCGCCGCCAGCTACTTACAATAATTAACCCCTAATCTGCCGACCGCAAAGCGCCGCCACCTACGTTATCCTTATGTACCCCTAATCTGCTGCCCCTAACACCGCCGACCCCTATATTATATTTATTAACCCCTAATCTGCCCCCCTCAACGTCGCCGACACCTGCCTACCCTTATTAACCCCTAATCTGCCGAGCGGACCTGAGCGCTACTATAATAAATGTATTAACCCCTAATCCGCCTCACTAACCCTATCATAAATAGTATTAACCCCTAATCTGCCCTCCCTAACATCGCCGACACCTAACTTCAATTATTAACCCCTAATCTGATGACCGGAGCTCACCGCTACTATAATAAATGGATTAACCCCTAAAGCTAAGTCTAACCCTAACACTAACACCCCCCTAACTTAAATATAATTTACATCTAACGAAATTAATTAACTCTTATTAAATAAATTATTCCAATTTAAAGATAAATACTTACCTGTAAAATAAATCCTAATATAGCTACAATATAAATTATAATTATATTGCAGCTATTTTAGGATTAATATTTATTTTACAGGCAACTTTGTAATTATTTTAACCAGGTACAATAGCTATTAAATAGTTAAGAACTATTTAATAGTTACCTAGTTAAAATAATAACAAAATTACCTGTAAAATAAATCCTAACCTAAGTTATAATTAAACCTAACACTACCCTATCAATAAATTAATTAAATAAAATACCTACAATTACCTACAATAAAACCTAACACTACACTATCAATAAATAAATTAAATACAATTCCTACAAATAACTACAATTACATAAACTAACTAAAGTACAAAAAATTAAAAAGAACTAAGTTACAAAAAATAAAAAAATATTTACAAACATAAGAAAAATATTACAACAATTTTAAACTAATTACACCTACTCTAAGCCCCCTAATAAAATAACAAAGACCCCCAAAATAAAAAAATGCCCTACCCTATTCTAAATTAATAAAGTTAAAAGCTCTTTTACCTTACCAGCCCTGAACAGGGCCCTTTGCGGGGCATGCCCCAAGAAAATCAGCTCTTTTGCCTGTAAAAAAAAACATACAATACCCCCCCCAACATTACAACCCACCACCCACATACCCCTAATCTAACCCAAACCCCCCTTAAATAAACCTAACACTAAGCCCCTGAAGATCTTCCTACCTTGTCTTCACCTCAACAGGTATCACCGATCCGTCCTGGCATCCGGTGCCGAAGAGGTCCAGAAGAGGCTCCAAAGTCTTCCTCCTATCCGGCAAGAAGAGGACATCCGGACCGGCAAACATCTTCATCCAAGCGGCATCTTCAATCTTTTTCCATCCGGTGCGGAGCGGGTCCATGTTGAAGCAGCCGACGCGGATCCATCCTCTTCTTTCTGCATCTCCCGACGAATGACGGTTCCTTTAAGGGACGTCATCCAAGATGGCGTCCCTCGAATTCCGATTGGCTGATAGGATTCTATCAGCCAATCGGAATTAAGGTAGGAATATTCTGATTGGCTGATGGAATCAGCCAATCAGAATCAAGTTCAATCCGATTGGCTGATCGGAACAGCCAATAGAATGCGAGCTCAATCAATTGCATTTTGAATTTTAAAGCCGCAGATGTCCTGTTGAGTTGTTCATACCAGTGTAGCAGATCCTCCTCTGGACCGTCCCAGATGAGCAGCAAATCATCTATGTAACATTTATAGAATTGTATTTGCTGGTCCCTGAATAAGTCTGTCTCAGCAGTTTCAAATTGAGCCATAAAAAAGTTGGCATATGAAGGGGCCACGTTGGACCCCATGGCTGTCCCTTGTAGTTGTAAGGAAAAATTGTTTTTCAAATTTAAAGTAGTGGGTTTTCAGGCAAAATTCCAACAGTTGTATTAGTACCTCCACTGGAGGTCCCGCATAGGGGTATTTCATAAGATGTTGTTTATAAGCCTGAATCCCGTCTGTGTGCGGTATCACGGTGTAAAGACTGGTGACATCCAAGGTCACCAGTAGGTCCTCTTTTGTAATTGTAATCGTAGACAGTTGTTCCAACAGCATTGTTGAGTCTCTTAGAAACTTTTAATGTCCCTGACCAGTGGTTGGAGAAAAAAAATCCACAAATCGTGCTATGGGATGTATGAGAGAATCCACAGCCAACACAATCGATCTGCCCAGGGGATTAGACATACTTTTATGAATCTTCGGTAGGGTGTATAAAATAGGGATTCTTGGCTGACCTACCAACACGAAATCTATAGTTGATTGGTTAAGAACATTGAGTTCCAATAATTCCATAACATAGGAATCTATTTATTTCTTGTATTTGGTAGTAGGGTCCCCTGGTATAGGTAAGTGTATCATCAAGTTGGCTCAGGATCTCAATCCTATAGTCACAATATAGTAGGAGGACTAAAGCACCTCCCTTGTCTGCCTCTCTGAAGATGATTGTGTTATCCTCTGTAAGCTGTCTGTAAGTCTTTCCTCCTTGTTAAGGTTGTTGAAGGTGCTATTTCTATTTTCCTCGATGGTCTGTTCCATGCCCGATTGTATTAGGTGTGCATATGTCCGTATGCTTGCATTCTGCGAGCCTGGGTCAAAGGTAGATTTCCTATGGAACTGTTCCATCTCGGTTTCTTTATTTAAGTCATAGTTGTCATTGAAAACGTTGGTGATCCACATAGAGGTCAAAGCTATCTGACCGGCAGGTAGGGATAAAAGACAGTCCTTTATTCAGGATTTGATGTTCGATTGGAGTCAGTATGTTGTTGCTTAAATTCACCATGATGCCTTCCGCTAATATCTTCGCTGTCTGGGGGGTCTTCTGTATGAACCCTCCCGCATGGGCCCTCGGCCTAGCCCGTTTTTTGACCTTGTCTGTACTCTACTAGGCACTTCCAACATGTCCTGAGCTGTGTCTGCCACTTGCTCTCCTTCTGAGCCTGAGCTATCCACAGTGTTCAGGTGATGTGGTCTCTGATATTGTTGTTGTCTGGGTCTGGAGTATTGGTCCCTCTTGACCAGTCTGCAACCATCTGTATACCCTTTTGTCCCGATAATCCTCAATCACTATTTCCATTTTGTTGTTTTTGAAGTCAATCAATTCTGCCTCATATTTAATGAGGTCTTCCTTCAATTTGTTGATCCATTCTGTGGAGGTATCAGACTGTAGTTTTTTTAGATGTAGCTGTTCATATTGTTCTATCTCTGTCTTGGTTAGTGCCAAGAACCTGTAAACTTCTTATATAACCAACAGAATCAAATCCATAGAACACTTATTGAGAATCTGGCACCATCTGTCACAAAAAACGGATTTGGTCTTCCCAGTGTGGGGACGTTACGTATTCTGAACCCCCTGGGTATGAATCCCTTTCGGTAATATTCAGATAAAAAAGTGCCATGCGTGTCAATTTAACAAGGTGTGTGTATATGTAGAGGGGTTTCTCTGTAGTTGGGCCTGTAGGTAAAACCCCAAATAGGATTTGAGTCGCATCATCCTCTGTAAAGTGAGGTAGTAGCCCCAGCCACTGTATCCTCTGTAGATAAGGCATGCTCCTGTTGTATCATGCTGTATAGTGTCAGGCTTCAAATGGGCCTACTCCTGCTGTATCTTGAACCCACCTCCCAAGTGGTAAAAGAAGAATTGAGAAAGTCAAAAGTTATGTCTGGTTTACTAGATCCAGTGAATAAAATTCTAAAAACGTTACATAGATGATTTGCTGCTCATCTAGGACAGTCCAGAGGAGGATCTGCTACACTGGTATGAACAACTCAACAGGACATCTGCAGCTTTAAAATTCAAAATGCAATATTCTAGAGACTGCATTGATTTTCTGGATGTCAGACTGCTTAAAGACACACAAAAACTGCACTCCACTCTCTTCCGTAAGGAAACGGGCAGAAATTTGCTGCTACATTACACATCCTGTCATCCCCGGCACTCAAGAGCGCCTTACCAAAATCCCAATTACAGCGATTTATACGGAACAACTCAATGAAATCGAATAAGGAAATACAATTACTTGAAATGGAGAACAGATTCACGCAAAGAGGCTATCCCCTGTTGTTCCATGTTCTACATTAAGACTTTGGGCTATACACTATCTGTCCCCCTCACGGTCCATGCTAGTAGTTTGGCCCCCTATATTTATGAGTCTCGGACTGGTCTATTGTGTAATTTGCTTTACATACTTTGAGGGTCCGACTTATGTCTAGATTTGTGGTTTGCTCTGTAATCAATGGTTTGAATACGCTTCACATTTGACACCCTTTGATCAGGCAATTCCCTATCCACATAGCGCATGCCTAACATATATATACATACAGGGAGTGCAGAATTATTAGGCAAGTTGTATTTTTGAGGATTAATTTTATTATTGAACAACAACCATGTTCTCAATGAACCCAAAAAACTCATTAATATCAAAGCTGAATATTTTTGGAAGTAGTTTTTAGTTTGTTTTTAGTTTTATCTATTTTAGGGGGATATCTGTGTGTGCAGGTGACTATTACTGTGCATAATTATTAGGCAACTTAACAAAAAACAAATATATACCCATTTCAATTATTTATTTTTACCAGTGAAACCAATATAACATCTCAACATTCACAAATATACATTTCTGACATTCAAAAACAAAACAAAAACAAATCAGTGACCAATATAGCCACCTTTCTTTGCAAGGACACTCAAAAGCCTGCCATCCATGGATTCTGTCAGTGTTTTGATCTGTTCACCATCAACATTGCGTGCAGCAGCAACCATAGCCTCCCAGACACTGTTCAGAGAGGTGTACTGTTTTCCCTCCTTGTAAATCTCACATTTGATGATGGACCACAGGTTCTCAATGGGGTTCAAATCAGGTGAACAAGGAGGACAACCCGAAAAGGCCCCACAAGCTCATCTTTGATGATACCAGCCCAAACCAGTACTCCACCTCCACCTTGCTGGCGTCTGAGTCGGACTGGAGCTCTCTGCCCTTTACCAATCCAGCCACGGGCCCATCCATCTGGCCCATCAAGACTCACTCTCATTTCATCAGTCCATAAAACCTTAGAAAAATCAGTCTTGAGATATTTCTTGGCCCAGTCTTGACATTTCAGCTTGTGTGTCTTGTTCAGTGGTGGTCGTCTTTCAGCCTTTCTTACCTTGGCCATGTCTCTGAGTATTGCACACCTTGTGCTTTTGGGCACTCCAGTGATGTTGCAGCTCTGAAATATGGCCAAACTGGTGGCAAGTGGCATCTTGGCAGCTGCACGCTTGACTTTTCTCAGTTCATGGGCAGTTATTTTGCGCCTTGGTTTTTCCACACGCTTCTTGCGACCCTGTTGACTATTTTGAATGAAATGCTTGATTGTTCGATGATCACGCTTCAGAAGCTTTGCAATTTTAAGAGTGCTGCATCCCTCTGCAAGATATCTCACTATTTTTGACTTTTCTGAGCCTGTCAAGTCCTTCTTTTGACCCATTTTGCCAAAGGAAAGGAAGTTGCCTAATAATTATGCACACCTGATATAGGGTGTTGATGTCATTAGACCACACCCCTTCTCATTACAGAGATGCACATCACCTAATATGCTTAATTGGTAGTAGGCTTTCGAGCCTATACAGCTTGGAGTAAGACAACATGCATAAAGAGGATGATGTGGTCAAAATACTCATTTGCCTAATAATTCTGCACTCCCTGTTTATGTACACTTGTAATTGCACACTTTATGGACTTCTGTAATACATTTTGCAATATAATATGCTTTGATTTACTTTAGCATATGGGTAACGGCTTTAGACCGTTGCCCTAGCAACAGTCCCACTCTGATTGGCTTCCCAGCTCACTCTGGCTCCCGACAATACACGTTTGTTTACATCTGGCCGCTCACCGGCGTTCTAATCCCTTCTTGCTGCACCTATTAATATTTCGGAGGTACATTGTCTATACTTTGTTTATTTCGTATACAGACATTGACAGCATTTTCCATACGATATTGGATGCATTGAGTAAGCTGTAGTTCGCTGCGCTGTCCCCCATATGACCCTATTACGCTCTTATAAACTTGCATGTACACTTAAGCCATTATTAGAATATGCTTTTTTGGTTTTACGGAACGGTTCATACATGGATCATTAAAACGGTCAGAATATGTTTAATTTGCGGTTGCTAGGACTATGGGCCCTTTCAAGTGGCTCCCCACACATCTGTTACATTCTTTCCCGGTCTTTTACAACAGTTAGTTTCCTAATGATATAGTCTTTACTATTTGCTTAATTTCATGCTCACAGATTAGACTACGTGGGTCCCACATCGCACGTATACTGTGTTTCTATACACTGTATGGTACATGCTCAGACTTGGTAAACTTTATATGACCATTAGTGATGTCGCGAATAGTTTGCCGGCAAATAGTTCCCGGCGAACATAGCTTGTTCGCGTTTGCCGCAGCTGGCGAACATATGCGATGTTCGATCCGCCCCCTATTCATTATCATTGAGTAATACTTTGACCCTGTACCTCACAGTCAGCAGACACATTCCAGCCAATCAGCAGCAGACCCTCCTACCTCCTGGACAGCATCCATTTTAGATTCATTTGGAAGCTGCATTCTTAGAGAGAGGAGGGACAGTGTAGCTGCTGCTGATTGAATAGGGAAATCGATAGCTAGCCTTTTTAGGGCTAGAACATCAGTCTGCTTTTTTTTTCCCTGTGTAATCTAATTGCAGTTGCCTGCCTGCCAGCGTGTGTCAGGCTCACAGCATATACTGTGCCCACTTGCCCAGTGCCACCACTCATATCTGGTGTAACAGTAGTGTAGATTTAAAAAAAAACAACACTTTTTTGACTGTGTTAAATAATAGCAGTCAGTTTCCTTCACACGTGTGCATTTAAGTGCCTGCCTGCCAGGGCACAGTGTCACCCCAGTGCAACTCATATCTGGTGTAACAGTAGTGTAGATTTAAAAAAAACAACACTTTTTTGACTGTGTTAAATAATAGCAGTCAGTTTCCTTCACACGTGTGCATTTAAGTGCCTGCCTGCCTGCCAGGGCACAGTGTCACCCCAGTGCAACTCATATCTGGTGTAACAGTAGTGTAGATTTACTGTCTATACTTTGTTTATTTCGTATACAGACATTGACAGCATTTTCCATACGATATTGGATGCATTGAGTAAGCTGTAGTTCGCTGCGCTGTCCCCCATATGACCCTATTACGCTCTTATAAACTTGCATGTACACTTAAGCCATTATTAGAATATGCTTTTTTGGTTTTACGGAACGGTTCATACATGGATCATTAAAACGGTCAGAATATGTTTAATTTGCGGTTGCTAGGACTATGGGCCCTTTCAAGTGGCTCCCCACACATCTGTTACATTCTTTCCCGGTCTTTTACAACAGTTAGTTTCCTAATGATATAGTCTTTACTATTTGCTTAATTTCATGCTCACAGATTAGACTACGTGGGTCCCACATCGCACGTATACTGTGTTTCTATACACTGTATGGTACATGCTCAGACTTGGTAAACTTTATATGACCATTAGTGATGTCGCGAATAGTTTGCCGGCAAATAGTTCCCGGCGAACATAGCTTGTTCGCGTTTGCCGCAGCTGGCGAACATATGCGATGTTCGATCCGCCCCCTATTCATCATCATTGAGTAATACTTTGACCCTGTACCTCACAGTCAGCAGACACATTCCAGCCAATCAGCAGCAGACCCTCCTACCTCCTGGACAGCATCCATTTTAGATTCATTTGGAAGCTGCATTCTTAGAGAGAGGAGGGACAGTGTAGCTGCTGCTGATTGAATAGGGAAATCGATAGCTAGCCTTTTTAGGGCTAGAACATCAGTCTGCTTTTTTTTTTCCTGTGTAATCTAATTGCAGTTGCCTGCCTGCCAGCGTGTGTCAGGCTCACAGCATATACTGTGCCCACTTGCCCAGTCCCACCACTCATATCTGGTGTAACAGTAGTGTAGATTTTAAAAAAAACAACACTTTTTTGACTGTGTTAAATAATAGCAGTCAGTTTCCTTCACACGTGTGCATTTAAGTGCCTGCCTGCCAGGGCACAGTGTCACCCCAGTGCAACTCATATCTGGTGTAACAGTAGTGCACATTTAAAAAACAACAACACTTTTTTGACTGTGAAATAATAGCAAGTCAGTTTCCTTCACACCTGTGCATTTCAGTGCCTGCCAGAGCACAGTGTCACCCCAGTGCAACTCATATCTGGTGTAACAGTAGTGTACATTTAAAAAAAAAACACTTTTTTGACTGTGAAATAATAGCAGTCAGTTTCCTTCACACGTGTGCGTTTCAGTGCCTGCCAGGGCACAGTGTCACCCCAGTGCAACTCATATCTGGTGTAACAGTAGTGTACATTTAAAAAAAAAAAAAACTTTTTTGACTGTGTTAAATAATAGCAGTCAGTTTCCTTCACACGTGTGCGTTTCAGTGCCTGCCTGCCAGGGCACAGTGTCACCCCAGTGCAACTCATATGTGGTGTAACAGTAGTGTAGCTTTAAAAAAAACAACACTTTTTTGACTGTGTTAAATAATAGCAGTCAGTTTCCTTCACACGTGTGCGTTTCAGTGCCTGCCTGCCAGGGCACAGTGTCACCCCAGTGCAACTCATATCTGGTGTAACAGTAGTGTACATTTAAAAAAAAATAATACAATTTTGACTGTAATAGATTGAATAGCAGTTAGTTGTCTGCAAGCGTGTGTGTCAGGCCTACAGCGTCTACTCTGCCAACTTCTGCCAGTGAACAGTGCCACTCATATCTGTTGTCACAGTAGCTTGCACGCATAGTACCACTAATCGGAAAAAAAAATGACAGGCAGAGGCAGGCCACCCCGCAGGGGCCGTCGTGTTCGCGGTGCTGTTATTCCCTTTGGCCCTAGAATAATGCCCAGTGTTCAGAGGCCACGTACCCCGAACTCGAACAGTTCTGAGGACATAGTTGACTGGCTAACACAGGACACCCAATCTTCTACAGCTTCCGCTCGGAACCTTGACGCACCATCCTCCTCCAGCTTAGCTTTGGGCACCTCTCAATTTACCACTCGCCCGCCTGCCGCCACCACCAACACTAGCACCACAGCCGCTTCACTTGATCTGCCAGAGGAGTTATTTACACATCAGTTGGAAGAAATGAGTGATAGTGATGCGCAACCATTATTGCCAGAGGATGTAGATAACAGGGATATGTCTCAGTCAGGCAGCATTACACACATGGACATACGGTGTGATGATGATGATGTTGTACCCGCTGCTGCTTCCTTCCTTTTGACTTGTCAGATACAAGTGAAGTGGTTGATGATGACGATGCGTCCGTGGATGTCACGTGGGTGCCCACTAGAAGAGAAGAAGAAGAGGGGGAAAGTTCAGATGGGGAGACAGAGAGGAGGAGGAGACGAGTTGTAAGGAGGGGGAGGTCGTCGCAAGGAGCTAGTGGCACAGTCAGACATCATGCATCAGCACCGAGGGTCAGCCAGACAGCACGCCAATCAACGCATGCTGTTGCCACCACCAGAATGCCGTCATTGCATAGCTCAGCAGTGTGGCATTTTTTTGTGTGCCTGCCTCTGACAACAACGATGCCATTTGCAACCTGTGCCAAAAGAAACTGAGTCGTGGGAAGTCCAACACCCACCTAGGTACAACTGCTTTGTGAAGGCACATGATCGCACATCACAAACGCCTATGGGATCAACACATGAGTACAAGCAGCACACAAACTCAAAGCCGCCATCCTCCTCCTGGTTCAGCATCTTCAGCCACGTCAACCACTGCTGTCCTCCTTGCCCCCTCTCAACCATCCCCCACTCCGTGTTTCACCTTGAGCAGTTCCTGCTCATCTGCCCACAGTCAGGTGTCTGTCAAGGACATGTTTGAGCGTAAGAAGCCAATGTCACAAAGTCACCCCCTTGCCCGGCATCTGACAGCTATCTTGACTGAACTCTTAGTCCGCCAGCTTTTACCAAACAAACTGGTGGAGTCTGAGGCGTTCAAAAAATTTGTAGCTATTGGGACAACGCAGTGGAAGGTACCCGGCCGAAATTTCTTTGCACAAAAGGCAATCTCCAACCTGTACTCGATTGTGCAAAAGGAAGTAATGGCATGTCTGGCACACAGTGTTGGGGCAAGGGTCCATCTGACCACTGATACCTGGTCTGCAAAGCATGGTCAGGGCAGGTATATCACCTACACTGTGCATTGGGTAAACCTGCTGATGGCTGCCAAGCATGGAATGTGTGGCTCTGCAGAGGAGTTGGTGACACCACCACGACTTGCAGACAGGCCTGCTGCCACCTCCTCTACTCCTCCTACTCCATCCTCTTCCATAACCTCCTCGGCTGAGTCCTCTTCTGCTGCTGTCTTGCTCCACATCAACGGCACCCCCCCAGCTCCCCAGGTACTATTCCACATCCCGGATACGGCAGTGTAACGCCGTCTTGGGGTTGACTTGCCTGAAAGCAGAGAGTCACACCGGACCAGCACTCCTGTCCGCCCTGAACGCACAGGTGGATCAGTGGCTGACTCCGCACGAACTGGAGATCGGCAAAGTGGTTAGTGACAATGGAAGAAATTTGGTGGCGGCATTGAATTTGGGCAAGTTGGCACATGCCGTGCATGGCACATGCGTGTAATCTGATCGTACAACGCTTTGTGCATAAGTACCCAGGCTTATAGGACGTCCTGAAGCAGGCCAGGAAGGTGTGTGGCCATTTCAGGCGTTCCTACACGGCCATGGCGCACTTTATAGATATCCAGCAGCGAAACAACATGCCAGTGAGGCGCTTGATTTGCGTCAGCCCGACACATTGGAATTCAACACTCCTAATGTTCGACCACCTGATCCAACACGAAAAAGCCGTTAACGACTATTTGTATGACCGGGGTGCTAGGACAGCCTCTGCGGAGCTGGGAATTTTTTTGCCACGTTACTGGACTCTCATGCGCAATGCCTGTAGGCTCATGCGTCCTTTGGAGGAGGTGACAAACCTAGTCAGTCGCACCGAAGGCACCATCAGCGACATCATACCATTTGTTTTCTTCCTGGAGCGTGCCCTGCGAAGAGTGCTGGATCAGGCCGTAGATGAGCGTGAAGAGGAAGAGTTGTGGTTACCATCACCACCAGAAACAGCCTTATCAGCATCGCTTGCTGGACCTGCGGCAACGCTGGAAGAGGACCCGGCACCTGAGTAGCTCGGCATCCAACCTTGTGCAAATGGGGTCTTTCATGCTGTCATGCCTGTTGAGGGACCCTCGAATAAAAAGGCTGAAGGAGAACGACCTGTACTGGGTGTCCACGCTACTAGACCCCCGGTATAAGCATAAAGTGCCTGAAATGTTACCGAAATACCGCAAGTCGGATAGGATGCAGCAGTTCCAAAATAAATTAAAAAGTATGCTTTACACAGCGTATAAGGGTGATGTCACAGCACAACAGGAATCTAACAGGAGAAGAGGTGAAAGTAATCCTCCTCCCACAACCACGCCGGCAAGGACAGGGCGCTTTACAGACGTGTTGTTGATGCAGTACATGTGGAGCTTTTAAGTCCTACGCATCGCCATAGCCCTTCGGGGTCCACCCTCAGAGAACGACTCAACCAACAGGTAGCAGACAACCTCGCCTTAACTGCAGATATCGATACTCTGAGGAGCGATGAACCCCTTGACTACTGGGTGTGCAGGCTTGACCTGTGGCCTGAGCTATCCCAATTTGCGATAGAACTTCTGGCCTGCCCCGCTTCAAGTCTCCTGTCAGAAAGGACCTTCAGTGCAGCAGGAGGTATTGTCACTGAGAAGAGAAGTCGCCTAGGTCAAAAAAGTCTAGATTACCTCACCTTTATTAAGATGAATGAGGGATGGATCCTGAAGGGACTGACAGTGGGTGATACATTCGACTAAAAAAGGCCTGATGAGATGAGCTGCCTTGGGCTAAAATGGGATGACTTGCATGACTTATCCGCCACCAACTAGGGTTCAAGCCTAGTTTGGGAAACAAACATCAATTTTTCTGGCCACTGCTATAGCAGCGGCTGCAAAAATATCTAATTTTTCAGGCATGTGTACATGCCTAATTTTTCTGGCCTCTGGTGCTGCACTGTGGCTTCAAAAACCAAACCAAAAAAAAAGCACATAACAGGGATTAAACTGATAGGAATAGTACTGCTTAAGACACCACTCCTATCTGGTGGCACATTAGATTTCACGCGCAGAGCCCCAAATTTGAAGTAGGAGGACCGACCAAGCATCTTTTATCATCTCCCAGTTCCTAAAATCAATGCTATATACACGTCCCCTGATAGGGGAGGTAACAGGGATTAAACTGATAAGAATAGAACTACTTAACACACCACTCATATCTGGTGGCACATTAGATTGCACGCGCAGTGCCCCAAATTTGAAGTAGGAGGACCGACCAAGCATCTTTTTCCATCTCCCGGTTCCTAAAATCGATGCCATATACACGTCCCCTTATAGGGGACGTAACAGGGATTAAACTGATAAGAATAGAACTACTTAACACACCACTCATATCTGGTGGCATGTTAGATTGCACGCGCAGTGCCCCAAATTTGAAGTAGGAGGACCGACCAAGCATCTATTTCCATCTCCCGGGTTCCTAAAATCAATGCCATATAGGGGCGGAGTCTGACAGGGCTCCAAGATGGATGCCTTAGCTTAGAGCTCTGTATACCAGAACAGGGAGATCAGCCACTACTCCTCTCCATCAAGGATCCAGAGGGTACATCTCAGCTCAAAAGTTATGTGAAGCTGCTGGGAACACCACAGGGGCTGAAACTGCAGAAAACAGGCTGTGGATAACTGTCATCATCAGCCAGACCATCATCCACCCTGTGGGAAAGGGCTCAGTCGTGAGTAATGGCCATATAGATCTGGTCAAACCTTTACAGACCTGAAAAAACATTACATGATGCAGCACAGAAATGGAGCCTAACACACATTGCCACACTATAAAATACTGGCCAGGACATTAATCTTTAAGACAGAAACCTTCAGGTCCAAATTACAAATCCTGGAAATCACTAAGTTATTAGAAATCTCCCATGTGGCTAGATAAAGCCTGAGAACACAATGGCATTTTAGGAAGAATTAGCTTCTTAAAAGTGCAAAGAATGAGATCTGTACTACCACTTTTTTTTTAGAGGTGAACAAATTGCAATATTCCTACTCCCCTCTCAACATTCTACATGAAGGGTCTTGTATTTGGGAAACTATATTGTTTTGTAAACTGGGACATGTTTTTTTAATGTAGTTGAAAATCAGTTCATAGAGATACACCTATTCCTATACAACAGCGCCACCTGCTGGATGATTACGAAAGCACACCCAAAAGGACTTTTTCTATTAAAACCTCAGAAGATTAAATATATCAATACTCTCACTATTGCTGGAGTAATATTTTTTAGGGAATTAACCCTACCTCCTGAGACTATTTTAGAGCATTAACATGGCCTCCAAGAAACCAAATAAATCAGACAAGCCAGGGAAATCTGCATCTGTCAACTCATATTTTAAACCATCCCAGGGAGATAAAACCCCAGATGCCAACAAAGAAATGGCAGAAATCAATACAATGAAGCCTTCCATGCAGGATTCTTTTGTCGACTCCACTCCACTAACTAAAGCGGACCTACATCTACTTGTCTCCAAACAAGATATTACTAATAGTTTTGATAAACTCTGGGAGAAATTGGATTCCATGCACACCTTCATGACGACAAGTCTGAATGATATCAAACAAGAAATTAAGGACCTAGGTTCCAGAGTAGAAACACTGGAGGAAAATAGAGACAACCTGGTAGAGGATGTTGAAATGACAGTCCAACAAGTATCAGAGCAACAGCAGGTAGTAACCGATTTGCTGGACAAGATCGAAGATATGGAAAACAGGAGTCGAAGAAGTAACATCCGTCTTAAAGGAATTCCTGAATCGATTACGGCAGCTGAATTGCCTTCATATTTACATCAATTGTTCTGTGCAATAACAGGGGTAGATCAGTCAACGGAAATAGAGATTGAGAGAGCACATAGGGCTCTTAGACCCAAACCCAAAGCTGACAACCCACCTCGAGATGTTATAGTGGCATTCCTGAGATTCCCAGAGAAGGATAAGATTCTCAAAGAGGCTGCTAAACAACCAACTTTCAAGTTTCAAGGAAACGTTGTACATTTCTATCAGGACTTGAGCACTAGGACACTCCAACGGAGGGGGACTTTGCGTCCTCTCACCTCTCTGCTTCGAAAACATGGCATCCAGTACAGATGGGGTTACCCCTTTGCTCTACATATCTCTAAGGACAATAAAATCCTCACAATCAGAGATGTTAATGGGATATCCGATATATGTGAAGCACTGGATCTGGAAACACCAAACCTGCCAGAGAAATCACAGATGGAGGAGACTCTAACAGCTCAACAGGCGAAACTTAAGTCTCAGAAGTCACAATGGACTAGAGCCCCGAGGAGACGACAGAAGAATAAGTGAAAGACTCACAGTGAAGTTTTGTGTATCTCCTTGTTTTTTTTCTATTTTCCCCTCTCTTACAGGTTGCAGTGTACCTACAGAGACTAGGAAAATCTCCTGAGACAATGGGTCGAGCTTAAGAACTCTTACAAGAAAATGTCTAATTTAGTTTTTACTAAGTTTATATTGTTATCTCACAACATAGTAGGTTTATCCAAATGTTGTATTTCTAAAGATCATATACAGTTATTGTTGTTGGCTTTGGTAGGGGAGAGTGGTTAATAGTTAATATCTAACAATATTAATGGTACTTTACCTTACAGCTAGTTTCCCCCTATGTTTTAAAAATGGAGTTAGTTGGCAACTCCTCTGTTCTATAGGTTCCCCCAGAACTAATTGATGTTATTTCAGAAACCTCAATATGTTATTTTTTATTTTATATTTCTTTTGTTTAAGTTATTCTTCTCTAACGTCTTTACTTTTTCTACCCTACAGTTATTCATTCTACTTATCCTTCTCTTCTCTCCCCTTGTGCCTTCCCCAAGTGGACCACAGACACACCCAGTAACCCAACGGATGAGAGTGCTTTTTCAGAGAGGTGATTCGTTACTAGAGGCTGGTGAGCTCTTGCAAACACAATACACTTCATCACTATTCCTTACAATTAATAATCAAACAATTCCATTTGTCACACACTAATGACTCCGACTAATATAGTTCTACTCTCCCATAACGCAAGAGGTCTAAATTCAGATGCAAAACGTAGGAAAGCCTTATCTCAATACACACGCTTGGGTGCTAACGTCATTTTCTTACAAGAAACTCATTTTGAGTCTAATCATATTCCCAAATACTGGACGAATCAATACCCAACACACTTTCATTCTACTACAGATAAAAAGAAGAGAGGGGTTTCTATCCTTCTCCACTCCTCCTTAAATTTTATTCACAAAGAATCCATAATAGATAAAGAGGGCAGATACCTAATCATTAAGGGCCACATTAACGAAGTGGAAATTATTTTTTGCAACATCTATGCCCCAAACGAAAAGCAAGACAAATTCATTAATAAAATCTCACACCTTCTCACAAACTGGAACTCGGCTAGAATATTTCTAGCAGGAGACTTTAATGTCTCCCTCTACATGAAATTTCCTCAGTCACAAATCCGACCCACACAATCACAAATTAGAAACAACAGAAAAACTAAATCTATTTCCAGTACTCTGGAAGGACATAATGTACTTGACTCTTGGACTGCGCTATATGGCATCACTTCAGATCACACTTTCTACTCAACAGCACACCGAAAATATTTCAAGCTAGATTACATTTTCCTGAGCCAAACCCTAATTTCCAATCTGGTATCCTCCTCCATTCATCCTTGTGTGTGGTCTGATCATTCCATAATAGTAGCTAAAATAACAGGGCTTCTTCCCCCAAACAATGCAAGAAGCTGGACTTATGACCCCACACTTATGAAAAATCCCCAACATAAAGATCGTATTTTCAAACAGATGATGGAATTCTGGAATATTAATACAGATTCCATCGATAACCCGATTCAGATTTGGGCAGCCCATAAATCGGTGTTAAGAGGTTTCCTAATCCAACTAAAGTCAAAATCAAAAAGGGAAACACAGTTACTATTACAGACACTACACAAGGAGATAGCTACACTAGAGAAACAACATAGACTTACCTGCTCACCCAAGGTATATAAAACATTGCAAAATCAACGCCAAAAACTAGATAAATTATTAAATGACCAGTCACTTAGAGCCGGATTAAGACTACAAACCAAATACTATATATACGCCAATAAACCAGATCGTTATCTAGCCAATAAAATTAGAGATAGGATCAAAGATATTTCCATTCCCTTCTTACGCATAAATGCATGTGAATCTACATCCCACCCAAAAGTAATTGTAGACACTTTTGCCAACTATTATAGTTCTTTATACAATGGCAAGAAAGTTTCCAAATCGGAACAAACTTCCTGTCTCCTGAATAGATTTCTGGAGGAAGCCACTCTGCCCCAAATTGACCAACAAGATTTGGCAACTCTTAACTCAGACATCAGTGCAAGTGAGGTAGAGAGAGTTATCCAAGATCTGAAACCTGGTAAAGCAGCGGGCCCAGATGGCTTTTCAGGTGAGTACTATAAACTATTTAAATCCTTTCTCATACCTCACCTAGTCAAATTTAGCAATCATATACTTCAAGGACATACTATCCCCTCAGAACTTTTAGATGCCAAAATTATAGTCCTCCCTAAGCCGGGCAAGGACAGGTCCCTCTGTCATAATTATAGACCAATTTCCCTCATTAACCAAGATTTAAAAATTTTTACCAAAATTCTGGCCAACCGATTAAAACACTTGCTCCCAAAACTAATTCACCCAGACCAGGTTGGCTTCATTAAAAATAGGGAAGCTCCAGATAATATCAGAAGGATGATATCATTAATAGATTATTTGCATATTTCTAAAACGCCTTCTCTGTTGTTATCCCTGGACGCAGAGAAGGCGTTTGACAGGGTCGACTGGGAGTACATGCAAGCTGTACTACATACCATGGGCTTTAGGGGTTCTTTTATTACAGCGATCCAGAGTATATATTCATATCCCTCGGCATGCGTTAAGGCAATGGGACACCAATCTGACAGATTTGCGGTCTTAAATGGGACGAGACAGGGTTGTCCTTTATCCCCTCTCCTTTTTGCTGTTTGCATAGAGCCCCTGGCGCAACACATTAGGAACTCCCCAGACATTACGGGTATTAAAATAGGACAATCGGTTTACAAACTCACTCTTTTTGCAGATGACGTTTTGCTCTCCCTAACCAAACCCCTTATATCTCTGCCAAATTTATACAACACCCTTAGGAACTTCTCCACTATATCTGGTTACAAAGTGAACCTTGAAAAATGTGAAGCCATGCCTCTTGCTATTCCAGACCACACAAAAAAATTGATAGAACTAAACTTTGAGTTTAATTGGGTAAAACATCATCTCAAATATCTAGGGATCAACCTTACAAAACACTCATCAGAACTTTACCAAACCAACTATCCTCCAATTTATAAAGTAATCAAACAGGACCTCACTAAATGGAGCAAACTGAGATTTTCTTGGTTTGGACGTCTATCTGCGATCAAAATGTCTGTGTTACCAAAGATTTTATATTTATTTCGGACCCTACTGATAGGCATCCCGAATTGTGATCTAGACAATCTCCAAGCTTGCATTAACAATTTTATAAGAGGGACTAAAAAAGCTAGAATTCCTAAACCAATATTTATGAGACATAGGCAACTGGGAGGCCTGGGCGCACCAAATCTCAGACACTACTTCCAAGCAGCTAGGTTAGCGCAAACTACTCTCCTTAACAAAACGGAAGATGAGATAAGATGGACCACGTTGGAGTCAGACATAAATAAACTATAACCTCAAGAGCTGGCTCTGTGGGACCCACATAGAGCTCAAACCCAAAAACTTAATAAATTCCCAATTACAGATTACATGCTCAAAGCTTGGTCCACTCTTGTTTCGTCTCTCAAAATTCTCCCTAACAGATCCCTCAAGACCCCCCTAAAAGTAATCATACCTTCAGAACAGATCCCAGCTATACAGAAGTGGGAAAACAGAGGTCTTTATAGGATCGCAGACTTAGTAGACAAAGGCAAATTAATGACATACACACAACTTCAGGATAAACTGTCTCCTTCCAAATTACATTGGTTTCTATATCTTCAGATATCCTCCATCATACATAAATACCTACCTTCATTGACTGGTCACAAATTCACTCCCTTAGAAATAATTTGTAGCTCCTCATCCAGACCTAGAAAAACTATTTCACA
The DNA here is from genome assembly GCF_027579735.1 of Bombina bombina. Taxonomy (NCBI): domain Eukaryota; kingdom Metazoa; phylum Chordata; class Amphibia; order Anura; family Bombinatoridae; genus Bombina; species Bombina bombina. The sequence goes on along the minus strand of NC_069500.1, from coordinate 799,811,898 downwards.
ATTATATCAACTAATTCAATCTTCCACACAAATCACTAAAACAAGCCTTCAGCTTAAATGGGAGGCCGACCTCAATACAGAAATTGATATTTCCGACTGGAATAACTTAATATATAATGCGAGTAAAGGCCTGTTGAGTGCTGACATGCAGGAAAATTGCCTTAAAACAATTTTCAGATGGTATCTCACTCCAATTATCACCTCTCATTCCATTAAACGGGGGTCCAAGCTCTGTTACAGGGGTTGTGAAGTCGAAGGTACATACAAACACATGTGGTGGGACTGCTCTTACTCTAAAATAATCTGGAATAAATTATCACTCCTTTTAAGTACGATACTAGATAGCCCCATTCAGTTGTCAATGAACCAAGCCCTATTGAATGTACGCTTAAGGCAGTTTAATAAATACATTAATCAATTTATCAAAATTTTATGTACAGCTACACGTATATGTATAGCCCGTCACTGGAAGGAGGGGGCTCCCCCCTGGGACGAAATTTTACATAAAATTAGGCACATATACAATATGTCCGCACAAGCAGCAATATTACAAGACACTCAGGAAGCTTTTCACAAAGTCTGGTTTTATTGGATCACACATGACTCCGTATAATACTGTTTGAATTGTCAATATACCCAATACAGCAGAGATCTTATATGCCTTTATACATCCGTTGGTTAATCATAATATTATCCTTATTGATGAAAATTCCACTGGGTGTGTCATGGTCGGAAGGCACTATTTTCTTACTCTTCTTCATCTTCCCCTCTTATCTTCTTCTCTTCCCCCTTTGATTTTCCCAACTTTTCTCTGTACTCCCTTTGTATTCAAGATCTTCATACATTTTTTGGTTAAGATGGGAATGAGGGGGTGTCCTTACCCCACTCAGGTCCCCCAGACAAACTGACAGACAAGAAGCATGATAGCTGTTGTTTAAGGAGTAATCGACCAAGTAATTCCATCTATATAGCGATACAAATGTAAATGTTTTAAATGCTTCTAGGAAATCTTAGTTACTGTCTACTAATATTGGTCTCATTGATCTATCTGTCATTAAGTGGCTATGTCTTCTGTGAAGGTCTTGTTTATTCTTTTGTATTGTTTAAATATCAATAAAAAATTATTTAAAAAAAAAAAATCAATGCCATATACACGTCCCCTGATAGGGGACATAACAGGGATTAAACTGATAAGAATAGAACTACTTAACACACCACTCATATCTGGTGGCACATTGGATTGCACGCGCAGTGCCCCAAATTTGAAATAGGAGGACCGACCAAGCATCTTTTTCCATCTCCCGGTTCCTAAAATCGATGCCATATACACGTCCCCTGATAGAGGACGTAACAGGGATTAAACTGATAGGAATAGTACTACTTAACACACCTTATAATAATGCAGAGAGAGGCAATGCAGAGAGAGGAGTCTGAAGAAGAGGAGTCAGAGGAGGAAGGTGGCTTGAGGAGGTGGAAGACCAAACACAGCAGGCGTCCCAGGGGGCTTGTTGTCACCTTTCGGGGACCCTTGGTGTTGTACGTGGCTGGGTGGAAGAAGAGACCTTCAAAGACATCAGTGAGGACAAGGAACGGTACATGGCTAGCTTGGTATCCAACCTTGTGCAAATGGGGATTTTGCGGTTGTGCAAATGGACTGTTTGCGGTTGTTTGCGGTGAGTTAAAGGGACAGTCTAGGCCAAAATAAACTTTCATGATTCAGATAGAGCATGTAATTTTAAATAATTTTCCAATTTACTTTTATCACCAATTTTGCTTTGTTCTCTTTGTATTCTTAGTTGAAAGCTTAACCTAGGAGGTTCATATGCTAATTTCTTAGACCTTGAAGCCCACCTCTTTCAGATTGCATTTTAACAGTTTTTCACCACTAGAGGGTGTTAGTTCACGTATTTCATATAGAAATTACACTGTGCTCGTGCACGAGAAGTTATCTGGGAGCAGGCACTGATTGGCTAGACTGCAAGTCTGTCAAAAGAACTGAAAAAAGGGGCAGTTTGCAGAGGCTTAGATACAAGATAATCACAGAGGTTAAAAGTATATTATTATAAATGTGTAAGTTATGCAAAATTGGGAAATGGGTAATAAAGGGATTATCTATCTTTTAAAACAATAAAAATTCTGGTGTAGACTGTCCCTTTAAACAGAGAGTTTGGTCTGTCACTGTGAAGCGGGCATAACCCTTACACTACCTGATCGATACAACATCATACCTGATGTATTAAAGCACGTTATTCCAAACAATTTAGGAATGTTAGGTGATTTATGCCCTTTATGGCTTAAAAACAGACTCTGCATCAACTATGTAATTTCCATGGGAGTTTTGCCATGGATCCCCCTCTGGCATGCCACAGTCCAGGTGTTAGTCCCCTTGAAACAACTTCTCCATCACTATTGTGGCCAGAAAGAGTCTCTGTGGGTTTTAAAGTTCGCCTCCCTATTGAAGTCTATGGTGGTTCGCCCGGTTCGCCCGTTCGCGAACAGTTGCGGAAGTTTGCGTTCGCCGTTCACAAACCCAAATTTTTATGTTCACAACATCACTAATGACCATTTAGGACAGGCTGGGCCTGATTTACACTAGTTTGTCTATATTCTTTATGATTGTACCTTGCTGGGATTTACTGATTGGGTTCAGATCACATATTATGTTGGCTCTATGGTTTAGGAAGATCCTATCTTCATTTAGGAGTGCCATATCAAACAGATGTTTTACTTATGTACCTTGTATACTATATTCCTGCTGTACCATGTTTTACCTAATTGTTGACACATTTTTCATGTTTTGTCTTGACCATTCACACTCGTTGCTAGGGTTGGGGATGTCACCATGTGGGTGGCACCCTACCCTTGAGAGCGTGTGATTGGATGGTGGCCATTTATAAGTATGTCTGGTGTCCGAATTTGCACACTTGTTTTTTTGTATGTCTGAGGAAGGGGCTAATCCCCTGAAAACATTCACAATTTAGGAAATAAACCTTTGAAAAGTCCTGGCGAGTGCACTCTTCTTTTGTTTCTACATACCCTGTCTGTTGCACCCCAGGCATTTGTGACCAGTTATCTGGAGTGCTTGTCTTCTCTACAATCTATACATATATATATATATATATATATATATATATATATATATATATATATATATATATATATATATATATATATATATATATATATATACAAGTTTGCAGGGGAATACGGCACACACTTTATCCACACAGCCACCTGGTGCTCAGCAATAATAGTACATACAGTAAGCAGATGAACTGAATCCAACGGACGGTCTCTGTATTGCAAAGGGATCCAAAGACAGCAGGCACAACAGGCTTTTAAACAGCAATCCGTTTTATTAGTGAAGAGAAAAACCAGACGTTTCGGCTCTAACAGGAATCTTTTTCAATGGATATATCACACAGCACACAAACTCTACCTTAAATACCCACCCATCCCAATGTGGGCACCAATCAGAACGCCAAACTGTGACACACCTCCAAACAACAACAACGGACTGGGCTTCAAGTAACAGCTGCTGATCAGAGCAGACGCGGCGTGACGTCATCACGCTCACTGCGCAACTGAGGATCGCTAGAGCTCCGGTTACCATGGGGATATAGTATAAACAAAATGTCAGCTCCCAATGGCAATGTGAGAGGGCGGGGACTCAGATGTGCATCTGACAGGTGAAATATACATAAACAATGGGCCGTGAGTGAGGGCCCAAAAAGACATAAACTTATATTTACAAAAAACAAAGGTATCTAAATATTGTTAAACAGAGCAAACCCAAATCATATGGTAATATACACTAATCACTATTTAAGACAAAGATTACACAGCTAACACAGCCCTCTATACCATAGGTATCAAGGCTAATAGGCAGTAGCAGAATGGTACAACCCCAGTAATCATCATATTGTACTTTATAATCTAAATGCATCATACACCAAAGGAGTAGGTAGAAGCTTAGAAGAGGATGACTCCCAGATAACTGCAGCTTATTTGGACTTATATCAACAGCCGGAGTCTATATTGGTATTAAGACCCCGAAGGGCAACAGTGTCCAAGGTAAAAATCCATCGGGCTTCCATCCTTAGTAGGGCTTGACCTCTGTCCCCACCCCACCGGTGGTGGGGCACATGATCAATTAGCATCACTCGTAGAGAAGAGACACTATGTCCCGCTGTTGCAAAGTGACGTGCAACTGGCTGCTCCGATTGTCCTTTATCAAGTGCCTGACGGATGGCTGTTTTATGATTTACCAAACGTTCCTTGAACGGCATCACCATCTTACCAATGTAGTATCTGGAGCAGGGACAGATAATAGCATAGATGACAAATTCCGAGGTGCACGTCAGTCTGTGATTGATCTTAAGGCGTCTGTTGTTGTTGTGGGGTGTTGGAATGAATTTCCCTTAATAAGATTATTGCATGTGACACAATTGCCACATTTATAACATCCAGGTTTGCCTCTAGTCAACCACATATGCTTTTCATAGCAGTGTGTAGGATCACTGAGCACTAGTAGGTCCCTAAGGTTACTCGCACTTTTGTATACCAACCGTGGTACTGGAGTGTCAACAAAGGGAAGGCTCGTATCCTTAGAGAGCATCAACCAGTTCTTCTTAATCACAGATTGAACCAGCTTAGAACCAGGAGTGTATGTAGTCACAAAATTCAGCCGCTTAGGCTGTTCAGTCACAGTCCTTCTTGTAGTTAATGAATCTTGTGTCCACTTCCTTGCTTCAAGGCATTGTTGGTCTATAAGAGTGGGCGGATAGCCCCTCTCCAAAAACTTGTGGGACATCTCTTCAAGTTGTCTCTCTTTGTGGGAGTCATCCATGTTGTTGCGGACGACCCGCAGGAGTTGAGAGGAACTGACACCATCCCTTTGGAATTTCGGATGAAAACTATGATAGTGAAGGATTGAATTTTTATCCGTGGGTTTCTTGAACAGAGTTGTCTGCAATTTAAATTCATTTGAGGATTCTACCTTAAAAAATGGATACTATCCCTGTTGTGTTCCATTTTAAATTGAATGGTTGATTCAAGAGCATTCAACCCATTAACCCATTCAATCAGACTTTCAGTAGTGTCACCCCAGATCAAAAAGACATCGTCTATGTACCTTCGATACAATTTGATGGGGTTCTGCCTGGAGAAAACATTACATTTCTCATACATCGCCATGGAAATGTTTACGTAGGATGGGGCCATATTCGACCCCATCGCAGTACCCATAATCTGCAGGAAGTACTCATTCTCGAAACGAAAATAGTTTTACTCCAGACAGATCTCCAGCAAATGCAGAAGAAACTCAACGGGGGGACCTGTGTACAGGAGGTTATCAATCAAGAGTTGTCTTACCATGTCAATCCCATGAGTGTGGGGTATCCAAGGAAGTAGATTTTCATCTTCATGCAGTTTACTTATCAATGTATCATAAGTTAAAATGTATACCTAGAGGGTTTAGGGTAAAAAATATCCCTACTTTAGGTAGGAACAATATAGATTTCTGTAGGAGGTGGTGTGGGATTTTAAGTAAGCGTTCGCATGACTTAATGCTTCTTGTGATAGAGGAAGTCTCTAGGCTTAAATTGAATGTCAAAAAAGAAATTGATGCTGTTAAAGAATCACTGCTGACTGTTCTTACTTCTGATTCGTCCACTTATTGGATCTCTAAACTTAAAACCCAGGTTGAGAAGTATAAACAGGACCTTCTGACATTTAAAAATAAAAAATTTGTGACCGTTGAAAACAACTACAGGGACAAGAAGGTCTATAGTTGGTTGTTTGGTAGGGATAACACTTGGGGTGGACATAGGAGACTACCATTTAATAAGAATAGACAGATTAACTTTACCACAGTGGACAGCAGTGGGGGTGATTCCTCTGGGAGTGAGAATCAGGTTACAGTAGTCACTACACAAAGTGGAGTAACCACACGCTCTGCACAAAAGCCCCCTTTAGCTGTAGGCCCAGAGACGGAAGCCTCATGAGGGGGAGGGGAAAAACAAAAAAATCAACAGCGTCAGAAAAAGACACAATAATTTACAATTTAAGTAAACGTCCTTTGACCACTGATGAAATAAAAGTGCTTAATAAGGGCTTATCTTTTGTGCCTACCCCTCGTTGTGATCTTTTTGATCTACTAGTTGATATGGGGAGGTTCCAGAGACAACTCAAGTAAAAAGATTTCTTTAAAGATAAGGGTGATTATACCCCTAAATCCTTTAAAGCAACTAGTACATTCAAACCAATTAACACCCACTCCGCTATCAAAACTTTTTCCACATTTGTACCACTTCCCTTACAGAACTACATAAAAGTATTCCTCTGTTTAGAGATAATTTGATGAGTGCTGAGAGACAGGCCATTAAGTCCTTATCTACTGACAGGGACATAGTCATCAGGCCAGCGGACAAGGGGGGTGCTACGGTGGTATTAGACTACACACAGTATAGGGGTGAGGCATTAAAACAGCTACATGACACTAGTACTTATTGCCCACTACAATCGAACCCGACTAGAATTTTCAAAAAACAGATTGATGACCTTTTACGCTTAGCACATCAGGCAGGTGTTATTGACAATGATGTACTAGGGTATCTTAGTGTGGATCACCCGATATGCCCAATCCTTTACCTACTACCCAAGATTCATAAATCACTTGAGGACCCTCCTGGCAGACCTATTGTGTCTGCCAGGGGTTCACTCATGCAACCATTGGCAGAATATATTGATTTTCATCTTTAGCCAGTGGTACAGAATACACAATCACATCTGAAAGATTCTTTTGAACTTATCAAGTTACTGAAGGGTATTGAGGATCTGTCCTCTAATGATATCCTAGTCACCATGGATGTGGTGAGTCTGTACATTGTGATACCCCACACTCATGGGATTGACATGGTAAGACAACTCTTGATTGATAACCTCCTGTACAAAGGTCCCCCCGTTGAGTTTCTTCTGCATTTGCTGGAGTTTTGTCTGGAGAAAAAATATTTTCATTTTGAGAATGAGTACTTCCTGCAGATTATGGGTACTGCGATGGGTTTGAATATGGCCCCATCGTACGCAAACATTTACATGGCGATGTATGAGAAATGTAATGTTTTCTCCAGGAAGAACCCCATCAAATTGTATCGAAGGTACATAGACAATGTCTTTTTGATCTGGGGTGACAATACTGAAAGTTTGATTGAATGGGTTAATGGGTTGAATGCTCTTGAATCAACCATTCAATTTAAAATGGAACACAACAGGGATAATATCCATTTTTTGGACCTAGAAATTTTTAAGGTAGAATCCTCAAATGGATTTAAATTGCAGACATCTCTGTTCAAGAAACCCACAGATAAAAATTCAATCCTTCACTATCATAGTTTTCATCCGAAAATTCCAAAGGGATGGTGTCAGTTCCTCTCAACTCCTGCGGGTCGTCCGCAACAACACGGATGACTCCTGCAAAGAGAGACAACTTGAAGAGATGTCCCACAAGTTTTTGGAGAGGGGCTATCCGCCCACTCTTATAGACCAACAATGCCTTGATGCAAGGAAGTGGACACAAGATTCATTAACTACAAGAAGGACTGTGACTGAACAGCCTAAGCGGCTGAATTTTGTGACTACATACACTCCTGGTTCTAAGCTGGTTCAATCTGTGATTAAGAAGAACTGGTTGATGCTCTCTAAGGATACGAGCCTTCCCTTTGTTGACACTCCAGTACCACGGTTGGTATACAAAAGAGCGAGTAACCTTAGGGACCTACTAGTGCTCAGTGATCCTACACACTGCTATGAAAAGCAGATATGGTTAACAAGAGGCAAACCTGGATGTTATAAATGTGGCAATTGTGTCACATGCAATAATCTTATTACAGGAAATTCATTCCAACACCCCCACAACAATAGACGCTTTAAGATCAATCACAGACTGACGTGCACCTTGGAATTTGTCATCTATGCTATTATCTGTCCCTGCTCCAGATACTACATTGGTAAGACGGTGACACCATTCAAGGAACATTTGACAAATCATAAAATAGCAATCCATCAGGCCCTTGATAAAGGACAATTGGAGCAGCCAGTTGCACGTCACTTTGCAACAGCGGGACATAGTGTCTCTTCTCTACGACTGATGCTGATTGATCATGTGCCCCGCCACCAGCGGGGTGGGGACAGAGGTCAAGCCCTACTAAGGATGGAAGCCCGATGGATTTTTACCTTGGACACTGTTGCCCCTCGGGGTCTTAATACCAATATAGACTTCGGCTGTTGCTATAAGTCCAAAAAAGCTGCAGTTATATGGGAGTCATCCTCTTCTAAGCTTCTACCTACTCCTTTGGTGTATGATGCATTTAGATTATAAAGTACAATATGATGATTACTGGGGTTGTTACCTACCATTCTGCTACTACCTATTAGCCTTGATACCTATGGTATAGAGGGCTGTGTTAGCTGCGTAATCTTTGTCTTAAATAGTGATTAGTGTATATTACCATATGATTTGGGTTTACTCTGTTTAACAATATTTAGATAACTTTGTTTTTTGTAAATATAAGTTTATGTCTTTTTGGGCCCTCACTCACGGCCCGTTGTTTATGTATATTTCACCTGTCAGATGCACATCTGAGTCCCCGCCCTCTCACATTGCCATTGGGAGCTGACATTTTGTTTATACTGTATCCCCATGGTAACCGGAGCTCTAGCGATCCTCAGTGGCGCAGTGAGCGTGATGACGTCACGCCGCGTCTGCTCTGATCAGCAGCTGTTACTTGAAGCCCGGTCCGTTGTTGTTGTTTGGGGGGGTGTCACAGTTTGGCGTTCTGATTGGTACCCACATTGGGATGGGTGGGTATTTAAGGTAAAGTTTGTGTGCTGTGTTGTATATCCGGTCTGAACACCATTGAAAAAGGCTCCTGTTAGAGCTGAAACATCTGGTTTTTCTCTTCACTAATAAAACGGATTGCTGTTTAAAAGCCTGTTGTGCCTGCTGTCTTTGGATCCCTTTGCAATACGGAGACCGTCCGTTGGATTCAGTTCATCTGCTTACTATATATATATATATATATATATATATATATATATATATATATATATATATATATATATATATATATATATATATATATATATATATATATATATATATATGAGAACAGATAGGCTTTAAAATATGGCCAGTTATGAGGGTTGTCTTGTAGCTAAACAGTAACCAATAGGCATTTGCTGCAAGCAAGGGCGAATCTCTAGTCTTCGTTGTCTATTATTCTCAATGATTTATAATGTAGAAGCAGCGATTGTAATAGCAGCCTTTGTCACTGAGACTAATTAGAAAAACACAGCATGTGTTGATATAATCTGACCTTTTAGTAATATAATCTGTGACATTCCAAGAAGTCTTATCACTATATGGAGCAGTAAGGAAACATAATCACAATTAAAGGGACACTCAAGTCACAATTAAACTTTTATGATTCAGATAGAGCAGCAATTTTAAACAACTTTCAAATTTACTTCCATTAACAAATGGCTAGATTTAGAGTTCTGCGTTAGGGTTAAAAAGCAGCGTTTAGGGGTCCTAACGCTGCTTTTTAACGCCCGCTGGTATTTAGAGTCAGGCAGGAAAGGGTCTACCGCTCACTTTCTTTCCGCGACTCCAGGCTACCACAAATCCCCTTCCGTCAATTGCGTATCCTATCTTTTCTATGGGATTTGCCTAATGCTGGTATTACAAGTCTTGGAGAAAGTGAGCGGTACAGCCTCTACCGACAAGACTCCAACCGCAAAAAAAAGTCAGTAGTTAAGAGTTTTATGGGCTAACGCCGGAACATAAAGCTCTTAACTACAGTGCTATAAAGTACACTAACACCCATAAACTACCTATGAACCCCTAAACCGAGGCCCCCCCACATCGCAAAACCTATAATAAAATTTTTTAACCCCTAATCTGCCGCTCCGGACACCGCCGCAACCTACATCATAGCTATGAAACCCTAATCTGCTACCCCTAACATTGCCGACACCTATATTATATTTATTACCCCCTAATCTGCCCCCCCAATGTCGCTGCCACCTACCTACACTTATTAACCCCTAATCTACCAACCGGACATCGCCGCCACTATAATAAATGTATTAACCCCTAAACCACCGCACTCCCGCCTCGCAAACACTATAATAAATTTTATTAACCCCTAATCTGCCTTCCCTAACATCGCTGCCACATACCTACAATTATTAACCCCTAATCTCCCGTCCCCAACGTTGCTGCTACTATAATAAAGTTATTAACCCCTAAACCTAAGTCTAACCCTAACACCCCCCTAAGTTAAATATAATTTAAATAAAACAAAATAAATTTACTATCATTAAATAAATTAATCCTATTTAAAACTAAATACTTACTTATAAAATAAACTAATAGTTACATTGTAGCTATTTTAGGATTTATATTTATTTTACAGGCAACTTTGTATTTATTTTAACTAGGTACAATAGCTATTAAATAGTTAATAACTATTTAATAGCTACCTAGTTAAAATAATTACAAAATTACCTGTAAAGTAAATCCTAACCTAAGTTACAAATGCACCTAACACTACACTATCAATAAATTAATTAAATAAATCAACTACAATTAGCTAAAATTAAATACAATTACATAAACTAAACTATAGTACAAAAAAACAAATACTAAATTACAGAAAATAAAAAAAATTACAAGAATTTAAAACTAATTACACCTCATCTAAGCCCCCTAATAAAATAAAAAAGCCCCCCAAAATAATAAAATGCCCTACCCTATCCTAAATTACAAAGTAATCAGCTCCTTTACCAGCCCTTGAAAGGGCTTTTTGCGAGGCATTGCCCCAAAGTAATCAGCTCTTTTACCTGTAAATAAAAATACAATACCCCCCCAACATTACAACCCACCACCCACATACCCCTACTCTAAAACCCACCCAAACCCCCTTAAAAAAAAACTAACACTTACCCCCTGAAGATCTCCTACCTTGAGTCGTCTTCACTCAGCCGAGCCGACTTCTTCATCCAAGCGGGGCAGAAGAGGTCCTCCATCCAATTGAAGTCTTCATCCAAGCGGGGCAGAAGAGGTCTTCCATCAGATTGAAGTGTTCATCCAAGCGGCATCTTCTATCTTCATCCATCCGGAGTGGAGTGGCAGCATCCTGAAGACCTCCGATGTGGAACATCCATCCTGGCCGACGACTTCCCGACGAATGACGGTTCCTTTAAATGACGTCATCCAAGATGGCGTCCCTCAAATTCCGATGGGATTCTATCAGCTAATTGGAATTAAGGTAGGAAAAATCTGATTGGCTGATTCAATCAGCCAATCAGATTGAAGTTCAATCCGATTGGCTGATCCAATCAGCCAATCGGATTGACCTTGCATTCTATTGGCTGATCGGAACAGCCAATAGAATGCGAGGTCAATCCGATTGGCTGATTTTTCTACCTCAATTCCGATTGGCTGATAGAATCCTATCAGCCAATTGGAATTTGAGGGACGCCATCTTGGATGACGTCATTTAAAGGAACCCTCATTTGTCGGGAAGTCGTCAGCCAGGATGGATGTTCCGCGTCGGTGGTCTTCAGGATGCTGCCGCTCCACTCCGGATGGATGAAGATAGAAGATGCCGCTTGGATGAACACTTCAATCGGATGGAAGACCTCTTCTGCCCCGCTTGGATGAAGACTTCAATCGGATGGAGGACCTCTTCTGCCCCGCTTGGATGAAGAATTTGGCTCGGCTGAGTGAAGACGATTCAAGGTAGGGAGATCTTCAGGGGGTTAGTGTTAGGTTTTTAAGGGGGGTTTGGGTGGGTTTTAGAGTAGCGGTATGTGGGTGGTGAGTTGTAATGTTGGGGGGGTATTGTATTTTTATTTACAGGTAAAAGAGCTGATTACTTTGGGGCAATGCCCCGCAAAAAGCCCTTTTAAGGGCTGGTAAAAGAGCTGATTACTTTGTAATTTAGGATAGGGTAGGGCATTTTATTATTTTGGGGGCTTTTATATTTTATTAGGGGGCTTAGATTAAGTGTAATTAGTTTTAAATTCTTGTAATTTTTTTTTATTTTCTGTAATTTAGTGTTTGTTTTTTTTTGTATTATAGTTTAGTTTATTTAATTGTATTTAATTTTTAGCTAATTGTAGTTTATTTAATTAATTGATTGATAGTGTAATGTTAGGTGTATTTGTTACTTAGGTTAGGATTTATTTTACAGGTAATTTTTAATTATTTTAACTAGGTAGCTATTAAATAGTTATTAACTATTTAATAGCTATTGTACCTAGTTAAAATAAATACAAAGCTGCCTGTAAAATAAATATAAATCCTAAAATAGCTACAATGTAACTATTAGTTATATTGTAGCTATATTAGGGTTTATTTTATAGGTAAGTATTTAGTTTTAAATAGGAATAATTTATTTAATGATAGTAAATGTATTTCCTTTTATTTAAATTATATATAAATTAGGGGGGTGTTAGGGTTAGACGTAGGTTTAGGGGTTAATAACTTTATTATAGTAGCGGCGACGTTGGGGGTGGGAGATTAGGGGTTAATAAGTGTAGGTAGGTGGAGGCGACATTGGGGGGGGCAGATTAGGGGGTAATAAATATAATATAGGTGTCGGCAATGTTAGGCACAGCAGATTAGGGGTTCATAGGGATAATGTAGGTGGCGGCGGTGTCCAGAGTGGCAGATTAGGGGTTAATAATAAAATGCAGGTGCCAGCGATAGTGGGGGCGGCAGATTAGGGGTTAATAAGTGTAAGATTAGGGTTGTTTAGACTCTGGGTTCATGATAGGGTGTTAGATGTAGACTTAGAGAGTGTTTCCCCATAGAAAACAATGGGGCTGCGTTAGGAGCTGAACGCTGCTTTTTTGCAGGTGTTAGGTTTTTTTGCAGCCAGCTCAGCCCCATTGTTTCCTATGGGGATATCGTGCACAAGCACGTTTTTCCAGCTTACCGCTACCGTAAGCAACGCTGGTATTGAGGGTTGAAGTGGAGCTAAATTCTGCTCAACGCTCCCTTTTCTGAGGCTAACGCAGCCATTCAGACAACTCGTAATGCCAGCGTTGTCTTAAGGGTGCACTGGAAAAAAAAGTCTCGTTAGCACCGCAAGTCTTTACCGACAAAACTCTAAATCTAGGCGACAATTTGCACAGTCTGTTTATATTGACACTTTTTGAGTCACCATCTCCTACTAAGCGTGTGCAAGGATTCACAGAATATACATATATATATATGAAACGACTCGGAGTCGGAAAAGGGAAATTTGTGAGTGGCGTGCTTGGAAATATTTTATGCACACAGTACTAGGAAGGAAGGAAATATCTTTGTGTACCACAGACGTGAGTTTTGTATCTGCTGACACAACTCTAAGGAAAATGAAGAAAAAATAAGAAAAGAAAAAAGAAATAAGTACCCTGTAACCACGTCACCTGCTCTGACATCCTAAAGTTCATACCAAGACAAGAAAACCAAGCTCCAAGAGGCAATAAATACAGGAAGTTTCCTAAAGAAACCAGCACAAAGGGGACCCACATCCCATTCTACTCCAAGAGGCAGCGATTTTATACAGACCAGAACATCCAGGATTCATTCAACCACTAGATACATCCTCCAATGCGGCAAACTTACCTCATAGGATTGAGGTAACTTTTGGTAAGGGTATCTATTACGCCTTCATTACACTAGGATTCCAATATCCTATCAAAGACTCTAATATATATACGTATATTCATATACTTCTCTTCCATTTTTTTTTTTTTTTTTTTTTTGTTTTCTTTACCCACCAACACTGCCGAGATTTTAATATTATTCAGTTTTTAAGAATCTCCATAAGCGCTGTTTACCCTTTGACTCCCATATATATATATATATATATATATTTGTAATTGGCTGATGGCTGTCACATGATACAGGAGGAGTGGACATAACTTTGAAAATTGTCCAAAAAAATATTACTACTCATTTGAAGTTTAGACTAAGTGCTATTGCATTGTCTTTTTATCATTTATGTTTTGATTATGCAAATCTACTTTATTTTCTGGTAATGATTTTCTGTGAATCATTGATTTTTTTTTCATGCAATACACACTCTCCTTTTAAATGCTTGGCCCCAGTTCCTTAAACGACTGATTATACTACAATACACACTATATATATTCAAGTATCACGAAATCCATATTTTAATTCACAGCCACATAAAGAGATAAAAAGTCTGTCTAAATATTATAAAAATATTGTATTTATTTCTTGGTCATTAAAAATGTGTTTTTCCCCAAGGTTACAGATAACACTGCACCTTTACTCTACCTTGAACATAAATGGTCTTACTACTCACTGTCATTCCAAATAAAAAATAAAAAAAAATACACCCTGTGTGAAACAAGGTACAAACTCTTACTAACTGTCAGGACACTCAGGCCTTCAAGCTCATATGTTGTACTCATAGCCTAACCATGATGTTATGGGATGTAGCTTATAATTGCGTCCTGGTATTTTTTATTTTTTTTACCTGAAGTAGCTGTATGGGTGAATAATCTAAAATCCTACAGATTTAACACGATTCTGTTCCCTTTCTACAGCATTATGACTCCCAAACATATGCAAGGAGAATTTGTACACTCCTGCTTACAGAAGCGATCAAATCCAGTTTTCCCACCAACTAAATCAGAAGGGGACTTCTCTTCAGTGGGGCTCAGGTCCCCTCTTTGTCCATAATAGATACCTCTCATCACGCTAGGCGGTTCAGGGCAGGGGAGGAGCTAAGTACTATGAGATGCCGATCGCACGGCATTACATAGTAAATAAATAAGCAAGACAAAGTAATAAATAAGCAAAAACTCTTGCGGGCAGCGCGGGCTCAACCTACCTGAGGCTGAGCACTAAGATGCACACTTGCTCCACTCCAGTTCACTGAACAGTCTCCCGTCTCCTTTTTTTGTTTGGCCTATGCCTTAATATGCCCCTGGATAGGAGTATTCTGTCTCTGCATCCCTACCTCTTTGGGTAACAAGACTGCGGCAAAATGTAAAAGTTCTTGGAACTCAGGCCTAGATTTGGAGTTCGGCGGTAAAAGGGCTGTTAACGCTCCGCGGGCTTTTTTCTGGCCGCACCATAAAATTAACTCTGGTATCGAGAGTTCAAACAAATGCTGCGTTAGGCTCCAAAAAAGGAGCGTAGAGCATTTTTACCGCAAATGCAACTCTCGATACCAGAGTTGCTTACGGACGCGGCCGGCCTCAAAAACGTGCTCGTGCACGATTCCCCCATAGGAAACAATGGGGCTGTTTGAGCTGAAAAAAAACCTAACACCTGCAAAAAAGCAGCGTTCAGCTCCTAACGCAGCCCCATTGTTTCCTATGGGAAACACTTCCTACGTCTGCACCTAACACTCTAACATGTACCCCGAGTCTAAACACCCCTAACCTTACACTTATTAACCCCTAATCTGCCGCCCCCGCTATCGCTGACCCCTGCATATTTTTTTAAACCCCTAATCTGCCGCTCCGTAAACCGCCGCCACCTACGTTATCCCTATATACCCCTAATCTGCTACCCCTAACACCGCCGACCCCTATATTATATTTATTAACCCCTAACCTGCCCCCCACAACGTCGCCGACACCTGCCTACACTTATTAACCCCTAATCTGCCGAGCGGACCTGAGCGCTACTATAATAAAGTTATTAACCCCTAATCCGCCTCACTAACCCTATCATAAATAGTATTAACCCCTAATCTGCCCTCCCTAACATCGCCGACACCTAACTTCAATTATTAACCCCTAATCTTCCGATCGGAGCTCACCGCTATTCTAATAAATGGATTAACCCCTAAAGCTAAGTCTAACCCTAACACTAACACCCCCCTAAGTTAAATATAATATTTATCTAACGAAATAAATTAACTCTTATTAAATAACTTATTTCTATTTAAAGCTAAATACTTACCTGTAAAATAAACCCTAATATAGCTACAATATAAATTATAATTAAATTATAGCTATTTTAGGATTAATATTTATTTTACAGGCAACTTTGTAATTATTTTAACCAGGTACAATAGCTATTAAATAGTTAAGAACTATTTAATAGTTACCTAGTTAAAATAATAACAAATTTACCTGTAAAATAAATCCTAACCTAAGTTATAATTAAACCTAACACTACCCTATCAATAAAATAATTAAATAAACTACCTACAATTACCTACAATTAACCTAACACTACACTATCAATAAATTAATTAAACACAATTCCTACAAATAAATACAATTAAATAAACTAGCTAAAGTACAAAAAATAAAAAAGAACTAAGTTACAGAAAATAAAAAAATATTTACAAACATAAGAAAAATATTACAACAATTTTAAACTAATTACACCTACTCTAAGCCCCCTAATAAAATAACAAAGCCCCCCAAAATAAAAAATTCCCTACCCTATTCTAAATTAAAAAAGTTACAAGCTCTTTTACCTTACCAGCCCTGAACAGGGCCCTTTGCGGGGCATGCCCCAAGAATTTCAGCTCTTTTGCCTGTAAAAAAAAACATACAATACCCCCCCCAACATTACAACCCACCACCCACATACCCCTAATCTAACCCAAACCCCCTTAAAGAAACCTAACACTAAGCCCCTGAAGATCTTCCTACCTTGTCTTCACCATACCAGGTTCACCGATCCGTCCTGGCTCCAACATCTTCATCCAACCCAAGCGGGGGTTGGCGATCCATAATCCGGTCCAGAAGAGGCTCCAAAGTCTTCCTCCTATCCGGCAAGAAGAGGACATCCGGACCGGCAAACATCTTCTCCAAGCGGCATCTTCGATCTTCTTCCATCCGGAGCGAAGCGGCAGGATCCTGAAGACATCCAGCGCGGAACATCCATCCGGACCGACGACTGAACGACGAATGACTGTTCCTTTAAGGGACGTCATCCAAGATGGCGTCCCTCGAATTCCGATTGGCTGATAGGATTCTATCAGCCAATCGGAATTAAGGTAGGAATTTTCTGATTGGCTGATGGAATCAGCCAATCAGAATCAAGTTCAATCCGATTGGCTGATCCAATCAGCCAATCAGATTGAGCTCGCATTCTATTGGCTGTTCCGATCAGCCAATAGAATGCGAGCTCAATCTGATTGGCTGATTGGATCAGCCAATCGGATTGAACTTGATTCTGATTGGCTGATTCCATCAGCCAATCAGAAAATTCCTACCTTAATTCCGATTGGCTGATAGAATCCTATCAGCCAATCGGAATTCGAGGGACGCCATCTTGGATGACGTCCCTTAAAGGAACAGTCATTCGTCGTTCAGTCGTCGGTCCGGATGGATGTTCCGCGCTGGATGTCTTCAGGATCCTGCCGCTTCGCTCCGGATGGAAGAAGATCGAAGATGCCGCTTGGAGAAGATGTTTGCCGGTCCGGATGTCCTCTTCTTGCCGGATAGGAGGAAGACTTTGGAGCCTCTTCTGGACCGGATTATGGATCGCCAACCCCCGCTTGGGTTGGATGAAGATGTTGGAGCCAGGACGGATCGGTGAACCTGGTATGGTGAAGACAAGGTAGGAAGATCTTCAGGGGCTTAGTGTTAGGTTTCTTTAAGGGGGTTTGGGTTAGATTAGGGGTATGTGGGTGGTGGGTTGTAATGTTGGGGGGGGGGGTATTGTATGTTTTTTTTTACAGGCAAAAGAGCTGAAATTCTTGGGGCATGCCCCGCAAAGGGCCCTGTTCAGGGCTGGTAAGGTAAAAGAGCTTGTAACTTTTTTAATTTAGAATAGGGTAGGGAATTTTTTATTTTGGGGGGCTTTGTTATTTTATTAGGGGGCTTAGAGTAGGTGTAATTAGTTTAAAATTGTTGTAATATTTTTCTTATGTTTGTAAATATTTTTTTATTTTCTGTAACTTAGTTCTTTTTTATTTTTTGTACTTTAGCTAGTTTATTTAATTGTATTTATTTGTAGGAATTGTGTTTAATTAATTTATTGATAGTGTAGTGTTAGGTTAATTGTAGGTAATTGTAGGTAGTTTATTTAATTATTTTATTGATAGTGTAGTGTTAGGTTTAATTATATCTTAGGTTAGGATTTATTTTACAGGTAAATTTGTTATTATTTTAACTAGGTAACTATTAAATAGTTCTTAACTATTTAATAGCTATTGTACCTGGTTAAAATAATTACAAAGTTGCCTGTAAAATAAATATTAATCCTAAAATAGCTATAATATAATTATAATTTATATTGTAGCTATATTAGGATTTATTTTACAGGTAAGTATTTAGCTTTAAATAGGAATAATTTATTTAATAAGAGTTAATTTATTTCGTTAGATTTAAATTATATTTAACTTAGGGGGGTGTTAGTGTTAGGGTTAGACTTAGCTTTAGGGGTTAATCCATTTATTAGAATAGCGGTGAGCTCCGGTCGGCAGATTAGGGGTTAATAATTGAAGTTAGGTGTCGGCGATGTTAGGGAGGGCAGATTAGGGGTTAATACTATTTATGATAGGGTTAGTGAGGCGGATTAGGGGTTAATACATTTATTATAGTAGTTCTCAGGTCCGCTCGGCAGATTAGGGGTTAATAAGTGTAGGCAGGTGTCAGCGACGTTGAAGGGGGCAGATTAGGGGTTAATAAATATAATATAGGGGTCGGCGATGTTAGGAGCAGCAGATTAGGGGTACATAGGGATAACGTAGGTGGCGGCGATTTGCGGTCGGAAGATTAGGGGTTAATTATTTTAAGTAGCTGGCGGCGACGTTGTGGGGGGCAAGTTAGGGGTTAATAAATGTAATACAGGGGTCGGCGTGGTTAGGGTCAGCAGATTAGTGGTACATAAATATAACGTAGGTGGCGGTCGGCAGATTAGGGGTTAAAAATTTTAATCGAGTGGCGGCGGTGTGGGGGGACCTCGGTTTAGGGGTACATAGGTAGTTTATGGGTGTTAGTGTACTTTAGGGTACAGTAGTTAAGAGCTTTATGAACCGGCGTTAGCCAGAAAGCTCTTAACTCCTGCTATTTTCAGGCGGCTGGAATCTTGTCGTTAGAGCTCTAACGCTCACTTCGGAAACTACTCTAAATACCGGCGTTAGAAAGATCCCATTGAAAAGATAGGCTACGCAAATGGCGTAGGGGGATCTGCGGTATGGAAAAGTCGCGGCTGAAAAGTGAGCGTTAGACCCTTTAATCACTGACTCCAAATACCAGCGGGCGACCAAAACCAGCGTTAGGAGCCTCTAACGCTGGTTTTGACGGCTACCGCCGAACTCCAAATCTAGGCCTCAGGGAGCTCAGGCAATCCTATAAGACTTATGCTGTTTTGTCGCACCCTGTCCTCCATTTCCTCTAGTTTATTCTGTAAAAAATGAACTTTACTTTCTTGGCTCTTTATACTATGATCATCTATGTTTAAAGGATCTTCCAGATACGAAATTCTGGCTTCTACTTTTGAAATTCTAACAGAAATTGTCTCACTTCTATTGTAAGGTCTGAGAGATCTTTCCTAAGGTGGTCAAACTGAGGAAGCATTGACTCAATTATTTGATACACTGTGTAATGCTTGTGGGATATTCCATTATCAGACCAAACCGGCATCAAGCTGGAATGATAGGGAATATCCCAGAGCAGAGAAAGTTCGCAAAATGAGATAAGCAGTACTCACACTATGCAGGGTAGTCTTTGGGGGCAGCAGGTAGAAATCAGCGGTTAGGCAGTTCAAGGGGAAACCATTTGAAGGACTGGAAACAGACAGGATAGTCTTTGACGGCAACAGACAGGGAATCAGCCGTTAGGCAGTTCAAGGGTAAATCACTTGAAGGACTGGAAACAGACAGGATAGTCTCTGACGGCAATAGGTAGGGAATCCAGCAGTAAGGAAGTTCAAGGGTAAATCAATAGAATGGTCAGGCAGGCAGAGTTTGGCAACAGAATGGCAATCCAATATTTTAGGGATAAGGCAAGTAGAGTAGTCAAAACAGGCAGAGTTCATCAACGATAAAGCAATCCAGCAATTCAGGGGTTAAGGCAAGCAGCGTAATCAAACAGGCAGAGTTCATCAACAGTTAAGCAATCCAGCAATGCAGAGTTTAAGGCAAGCAGCGTAGTCAAACAGGCAGAGTTCATCAACACTAAAGCAGTCTAGAAATTTAGGGGTTAAGGCTAGCAGAGTAGTCAAAACAGGCAGAGTTCAGCAACAGTGAATCAATACAGCAATTCAGCATACAGAATTGGAACAGCCAATAGAATGCAAGCTCAATCCTATTGGCTGATTGGATCAGCCAATAGGATTGAAGCTCAATCCTATTGGGTGATTGCATTAGCCAATAGGATTTTTTTACCTTTAATTCCGATTGGCTGATAGAATTTTTAAGGGTTTATTGGGTGGGTTTTATTTTTAGCTTAGGTTTTAGGTACTAAAAAAGAGATAAATGCCCTTTTAAGGGCAATGCCCATCCAAATGCCCTTTTCAGGGCAATGGGGAGCTTAGGTTTTTTTAGTTAGGATTATATTTGGAGGGTTGGTTGTGTGGGTGGTGGGTTTTACTGTTGGGGGGTGTTTGTATTTTTTTTACAGGTAAAAGAGCTGATTTATTTGGGGCAATTCCCCGCAAAATGCCCTTTTAAGGGCTATTGGTAGTTATACCTACAATTATTAACCCCTAATTTCCCGTCCCCAATGTTGCTGCTACTATAATAAAGTTATTAACCCCTAAACCTAAGTCTAACCCTAACACCCCCCTAAGTTAAATATAATTTAAATAAAACAAAATAAATTTACTATCATTAAATAAATTAATCCTATTTAAAACTAAATACTTACTTATAAAATAAACTAATAGTTACATTGTAGCTATTTTAGGATTTATATTTATTTTACAGGCAACTTTGTATTTATTTTAACTAGGTACAATAGCTATTAAATAGTTAATAACTATTTAATAGCTACCTAGTTAAAATAATTACAAAATTACCTGTAAAGTAAATCCTAACCTAAGTTACAAATGCAACTAACACTACACTATCAATAAATTAATTAAATAAATCAACTACAATTAGCTAAAATTAAATACAATTACATAAACTAAACTATAGTACAAAAAAACAAATACTAAATTACAGAAAATAAAAAAAATTACAAGAATTTAAAACTAATTACACCTCATCTAAGCCCCCTAATAAAATAAAAAAGCCCCCCAAAATAATAAAATGCCCTACCCTATCCTAAATTACAAAGTAATCAGCTCCTTTACCAGCCCTTGAAAGGGCTTTTTGCGGGGCATTGCCCCAAAGTAATCAGCTCTTTTACCTGTAAATAAAAATACAATACCCCCCCAACATTACAACCCACCACCCACATACCCCTACTCTAAAACCCACCCAAACCCCCTTAAAAAAAAACTAACACTTACCCCCTGAAGATCTCCTACCTTGAGTCGTCTTCACTCAGCCGAGCCGAATTCTTCATCCAAGCGGGGCAGAAGAGGTCCTCCATCCAATTGAAGTCTTCATCCAAGCGGGGCAGAAGAGGTCTTCCATCAGATTGAAGTGTTCATCCAAGCGGCATCTTCTATCTTCATCCATCCGGAGCGGAGTGGCAGCATCCTGAAGACCTCCGATGTGGAACATCCATCCTGGCCGACGACTTCCCGACGAATGACGGTTCCTTTAAATGACGTCATCCAAGATGGCGTCCCTCAAATTCCGATGGGATTCTATCAGCTAATTGGAATTAAGGTAGGAAAAATCTGATTGGCTGATTCAATCAGCCAATCAGATTGAAGTTCAATCCGATTGGCTGATCCAATCAGCCAATCGGATTGACCTTGCATTCTATTGGCTGATCGGAACAGCCAATAGAATGCAAGGTCAATCCGATTAGCTGATTTTTCTACCTCAATTCCGATTGGCTGATAGAATCCTATCAGCCAATTGGAATTTGAGGGACGCCATCTTGGATGACGTCATTTAAAGGAACCCTCATTTGTCGGGAAGTCGTCAGCCAGGATGGATGTTCCGCGTCGGTGGTCTTCAGGATGCTGCCGCTCCACTCCGGATGGATGAAGATAGAAGATGCCGCTTGGATGAACACTTCAATCGGATGGAAGACCTCTTCTGCTCCGCTTGGATGAAGACTTCAATCGGATGGAGGACCTCTTCTGCCCCGCTTGGATGAAGAATTTGGCTCGGCTGAGTGAAGACGATTCAAGGTAGGGAGATCTTCAGGGGGTTAGTGTTAGGTTTTTAAGGGGGGTTTGGGTGGGTTTTAGAGTAGCGGTATGTGGGTGGTGAGTTGTAATGTTGGGGGGGTATTGTATTTTTATTTACAGGTAAAAGAGCTGATTACTTTGGGGCAATGCCCCGCAAAAAGCCCTTTTAAGGGCTGGTAAAAGAGCTGATTACTTTGTAATTTAGGATAGGGTAGGGCATTTTATTATTTTGGGGGCTTTTATATTTTATTAGGGGGCTTAGATTAAGTGTAATTAGTTTTAAATTCTTGTAAAAAAAAATTATTTTCTGTAATTTAGTGTTTGTTTTTTTTTGTATTATAGTTTAGTTTATTTAATTGTATTTAATTTTTAGCTAATTGTAGTTTATTTAATTAATTTATTGATAGTGTAATGTTAGGTGTATTTGTTACTTAGGTTAGGATTTATTTTACAGGTAATTTTTAATTATTTTAACTAGGTAGCTATTAAATATTTATTAACTATTTAATAGCTATTGTACCTAGTTAAAATAAATACAAAGCTGCCTGTAAAATAAATATAAATCCTAAAATAGCTACAATGTAACTATTAGTTATATTGTAGCTATATTAGGGTTTATTTTATAGGTAAGTATTTAGTTTTAAATAGGAATAATTTATTTAATGATAGTAAATGTATTTCCTTTTATTTAAATTATATATAAGTTAGGGGGGTGTTAGGGTTAGACTTAGGTTTAGGGGTTAATAACTTTATTATAGTAGCGGCGACGTTGGGGGTGGGAGATTAGGGGTTAATAAGTGTAGGTAGGTGGAGGCGACATTGGGGGGGGCAGATTAGGGGGTAATAAATATAATATAGGTGTCGGCAATGTTAGGCACAGCAGATTAGGGGTTCATAGGGATAATGTAGGTGGCGGCGGTGTCCAGAGTGGCAGATTAGGGGTTAATAATAAAATGCAGGTGCCAGCGATAGTGGGGGCGGCAGATTAGGGGTTAATAAGTGTAAGATTAGGGTTGTTTAGACTCGGGGTTCATGTTAGGGTGTTAGATGTAGACTTAGAGAGTGTTTCCCCATAGAAAACAATGGGGCTGCGTTAGGAGCTGAACGCTGCTTTTTTGCAGGTGTTAGGTTTTTTTGCAGCCAGCTCAGCCCCATTGTTTCCTATGGGGATATCGTGCACAAGCACGTTTTTCCAGCTTACCGCTACCGTAAGCAACGCTGGTATTGAGGGTTGAAGTGGAGCTAAATTCTGCTCAACACTCCCTTTTCTGAGGCTAACGCAGCCATTCAGACAACTCGTAATACCAGCGTTGTCTTAAGGGTGCACTGGAAAAAAAAGTCTCGTTAGCACCGCAGGTCTTTACCGACAAAACTCTAAATCTAGGCGACAATTTGCACAGTCTGTTTATATTAACACTTTTTGAGTCACCATCTCCTACTAAGCGTGTGCAAGGATTCACAGAATATACATATATATATATATATATATATATATATATATATATATATATATATATATATATATTTGTAATTGGCTGATGGCTGTCACATGATACAGGAGGAGTGGACATAACTTTGAAAATTGTCCAAAAAAATTTTACTACTCATTTGAAGTTTAGACTAAGTGCTATTGCATTGTCTTTTTATTATTTATGTTTTGATTATGCAAATCTACTTTATTTTCTGGTAATGATTTTCTGTTAATCATTGATTTTTTTTTCATGCAATACACACTCTCCTTTTAAATGCTTGGCCCCAGTTCCTTAAACGACTGATTATACTACAATACACACTATATATATTCAAGTATCACGAAATCCATATTTTAATTCACAGCCACATAAAGAGATAAAAAGTCTGTCTAAATATTATAAAAATATTGTATTTATTTCTTGGTCATTAAAAATGTGTTTTTCCCCAAGGTTACAGATAACACTGCACCTTTACTCTACCTTGAACATAAATGGTCTTACTACTCACTGTCATTCCAAATAAAAAATAAAAAAAAATACACCCTGTGTGAAACAAGGTACAAACTCTTACTAACTGTCAGGACACTCAGGCCTTCAAGCTCATATGTTGTACTCATAGCCTAACCATGATGTTATGGGATGTAGCTTATAATTGCGTCCTGGTATTTTTTATTTTTTTTACCTGAAGTAGCTGTATGGGTGAATAATCTAAAATCCTACAGATTTAACACGATTCTGTTCCCTTTCTACAGCATTATGACTCCCAAACATATGCAAGGAGAATTTGTACACTCCTGCTTACAGAAGCGATCAAATCCAGTTTTCCCACCAACTAAATCAGAAGGGGACTTCTCTTCAGTGGGGCTCAGGTCCCCTCTTTGTCCATAATAGATACCTCTCATCACGCTAGGCGGTTCAGGGCAGGGGAGGAGCTAAGTACTATGAGATGCCGATCGCACGGCATTACATAGTAAATAAATAAGCAAGACAAAGTAATAAATAAGCAAAAACTCTTGCGGGCAGCGCGGGCTCAACCTACCTGAGGCTGAGCACTAAGATGCACACTTGCTCCACTCCAGTTCACTGAACAGTCTCCCGTCTCCTTTTTTTGTTTGGCCTATGCCTTAATATGCCCCTGGATAGGAGTATTCTGTCTCTGCATCCCTACCTCTTTGGGTAACAAGACTGCGGCAAAATGTAAAAGTTCTTGGAACTCAGGGAGCTCAGGCAATCCTATAAGACTTATGCTGTTTTGTCGCACCCTGTCCTCCATTTCCTCTAGTTTATTCTGTAAAAAATGAACTTTACTTTCTTGGCTCTTTATACTATGATCATCTATGTTTAAAGGATCTTCCAGATACGAAATTCTGGCTTCTACTTTTGAAATTCTAACAGAAATTGTCTCACTTCTATTGTAAGGTCTGAGAGATCTTTCCTAAGGTGGTCAAACTGAGGAAGCATTGACTCAATTATTTGATACACTGTGTAATGCTTGTGGGATATTCCATTATCAGACCAAACCGGCATCAAGCTGGAATGATAGGGAATATCCCAGAGCAGAGAAAGTTCACAAAATGAGATAAGCAGTACTCACACTATGCAGGGTAGTCTTTGGGGGCAGCAGGTAGAAATCAGCGGTTAGGCAGTTCAAGGGGAAACCATTTGAAGGACTGGAAACAGACAGGATAGTCTTTGACGGCAACAGACAGGGAATCAGCCGTTAGGCAGTTCAAGGGTAAATCACTTGAAGGACTGGAAACAGACAGGATAGTCTCTGACGGCAATAGGTAGGGAATCCAGCAGTAAGGAAGTTCAAGGGTAAATCAATAGAATGGTCAGGCAGGCAGAGTTTGGCAACAGAATGGCAATCCAATATTTTAGGGATAAGGCAAGTAGAGTAGTCAAAACAGGCAGAGTTCATCAACGATAAAGCAATCCAGCAATTCAGGGGTTAAGGCAAGCAGCGTAATCAAACAGGCAGAGTTCATCAACAGTTAAGCAATCCAGCAATGCAGAGTTTAAGGCAAGCAGCGTAGTCAAACAGGCAGAGTTCATCAACACTAAAGCAGTCTAGAAATTTAGGGGTTAAGGCTAGCAGAGTAGTCAAAACAGGCAGAGTTCAGCAACAGTGAATCAATACAGCAATTCAGCATACAGAATTGGAACAGCCAATAGAATGCAAGCTCAATCCTATTGGCTGATTGGATCAGCCAATAGGATTGAAGCTCAATCCTATTGGGTGATTGCATTAGCCAATAGGATTTTTTTACCTTTAATTCCGATTGGCTGATAGAATTCTATTAGCCAATCGGAATTCAAGGGACGCCATCTTGGATGACGTAATTTAAAGGAACCTTCATTCGTTGTTAGCCATGGAAAGAAGAGGATGCTCTGCGCTGGATGTCTTGAAGATGGAGCCGCTCCGCGTCGGGAGGATGAAGATAGAAGATGCTGTCTGGATGAAGACTTCTGCCCATCTGGAGGACCACTTCTGCCGGATTGGATGAAGACTTCACCCAGGTTCGTTGAGGATGGATGTCCGGTCTTCAAAACTGTAAGTGGATCTTCGGGGGTTAGTGTAAGGTTTTTTTAAGGGTTTATTGGGTGGGTTTTATTTTTAGCTTAGGTTTTAGGTACTAAAAAAGAGATAAATGCCCTTTTAAGGGCAATGCCCATCCAAATGCCCTTTTCAGGGCAATGGGGAGCTTAGGTTTTTTTAGTTAGGATTATATTTGGAGGGTTGGTTGTGTGGGTGGTGGGTTTTACTGTTGGGGGATGTTTGTATTTTTTTTACAGGTAAAAGAGCTGATTTATTTGGGGCAATTCCCCGCAAAATGCCCTTTTAAGGGCTATTGGTAGTTTAGTTTAGGCTAGGGTTTTTGTATTTTGGGGGGGCTTTTTTTATTTTGATAGGGCTATTAGATTAGGTGTAATTAGTTTAAATATCTGATAATGTCTTTTTTTATTTTGTGTAATTTAGTGTTTGTTTGTTTTTTGTAATTTAGGTAATTTTATTTTATTTAGGTAATTTATTTAATTGTAGTGTAAGGTTAGGTGTTAGTGTAACTCAGGTTAGGTTTTATTTTACAGGTAAATTTGAATTTATTTTAGCTAGGCAGTGAGTAAATAGTTAATAACTATTTAGTAACTATTCTACCTAGTTAAAATAAATACAAACTTGCCTGTAAAATAAAAATAAAACCTAAGCTAGCTACAATGTAACTATTATTTTATTTTATAGGTAAGTATTTAGATTTAAATAGGAATTACTTAGGTAATGATAGTAATTTTTATTTATATTTATTTTAATTATATTTAAGTTAGGGGGGTTAGGGTTAGGGTCCGCAAGACCTCGCTGAATGCGGAGAGCAATACGCTCTCTGCATTTAACATTGCACCAGTAGCTCACGAGAGCTGCTGGTGCAACGCCGCCCCCTGCAGACTCGCGGCCAATGGGCCTCCAGCAGGGAGCTGTCAATCAACCCGATCGTACTCGATCGGGTTGATTTCCGGCGATTCCCGTCCGCCTGCTCAGAGCAGGCTGACAGGGTTATGGAGCAGCAGTCTTTAGACCGCTGCTTCATAACTTGTGTTTGTGGCGAGTCTGAAGACTCGCCAGAAACACAGCCCTTCAAGCTCCCTATGGAGCTTGATAAATGGGCCCTTAGGGGTTAATAACTGTACTGTAGGTTGCGGCGATGTTAGGGACAGCAGATTAGGGGTAAATAATATTTAATGTTTGTGAGGCGAGAGTGCGGCGGTTTAGGGGTTAATATGTTTATTCTAGTGGCGGCGATGTCAGGAGCAGCAGATTAGGGGTTAATAATTTTATTTTAGTGTTTGCGATGTGGGAGGGCCTCGGTTTAGGGGTTAATAGGTAGTTTATGGGTGTTAGTGTACTTTGTAACACTTTAGTTATGAGTTTTATGCTACAGCTCTGTAGCGTAAAACTCATAACTACTGACTTTAGAATGCGTTACGAATCTTACAGAATAGGCTGTACTGCTCACTTTTTGACCTCCCAGAAAAAGCTTGTAATACAGGCGCTATGGAAGTCCCATTGAAAAAATAAGGTTAATTTGCGGTACGTCCAAAAAAGTGTGCGGTGCCCCTAAACCTGCAAGGCTCGTAATACCAGCGGGAGTGAAAAAGCAGCATTATGAGCCTTAACGCTGCTTTTTTACTCATACCGCAAAACTCGTAATCTAGTTTCTTATTCACAGTTGTAACATAATTTGATATGCCCATATTCACTGAAAGGTTTATTGCACCTCAATCTTAAGAATATACCTAAAGATGTTGTCAAAATGAAAACAGTCTATAATGTAGTGGTTTCCTGGATTAAGTATAATAAGGAGTTATGTTTTAATAATCAGGTTTACCAATCTCTTAGTATTTGAGAAAATCCAAACTTCACACCTGGGTTAGGTCAGAATATCTTCAAAAAATGGGAGCAGAAGGGCCTGATCTATGTAGCTCAATTAACAGACCCAGAACTACAGACAATTAAAGCATTTAATGTATGAGTTCAGGAATTCTCCTTATCTCCAAAATAGTTCTATGCTTATTTGCAGATTAGACAGATTAGACTAACGCTGGCTTTTTTCTGGCCGCACCTTTAAAATAATTCTGGTATTGAGAGTCCACAGAATGGCTGCGTTAGGCTCCAAAAAAGGAGCGTAGAGCATATTTAACGCAACTTCAACTCTCAATACCAGAGTTGCTTACGGACGCGGCCAGCCTCAAAAACGTGCTCGTGCACGATTCCCCCATAGGAAACAATGGGGCTGTTTGAGCTGAAAAAAAACCTAACACCTGCAAAAAAGCTGCGTTCAGCTCCTAACGCAGCCCCATTGTTGTCTATGGGGAAACACTTCCTACGTCTGCACCTAACACCCTAACATGTACCCTGAGTCTAAACACCCCTAACCTTACACTTATTAACCCCTAATCTGCCGCCCCCGCTATCGCTGATACCTGCATATTATTTTTAACCCCTAATCTGCCGCTCCGTAAACCGCCGCTACTTACATTATCCCTATGTACCCCTAATCTGCTACCCCTAACACCGCCGACCCCTATATTATATTTATTAACCCCTAATCTGCCCCCCACAACGTCGCCTCCACCTGCCTACACTTATTAACCCCTAATCTGCCAACCGGACCGCGCCGCTATTATAATAAAGTTATTAACCCCTAATCCGCCTCACTAACCCTATAATAAATAGTATTAACCCCTAATCTGCCCTCCCTAACATCGCTGACACCTAACTTCAAACATTAACCCCTAATCTGCCGACTGGAGCTCACCGCTATTCTAATAAATGTATTAACCCCTAAAGCTAAGTCTAACCCTAACACTAACACCCCCCTAAGTTAAATATAATTTTAATCTAACAAAATTAATTAACTCTTCTTAAATAAATTATTCCTATTTAAAGCTAAATACTTACCTGTAAAATAAATCCTAATATAGCTACAATATAAATTATAATTATATTATAGCTATTTTAGGATTAATATTTATTTTACAGGTAACTTTGTATTTATTTTAACCAGGTACAATAGCTATTAAATAGTTAAGAACTATTAAATAGCTAAAATAGTTAAAATAATTACAAAATTACCTGTAAAATAAATCCTAACCTAAGTTACAATTAAACCTAACACTACACTATCAATAAATTAATTAAATAAAATACTTACAATTACCTACAATTAAACCTAACACTACACTATCAATAAATTAATTAAATACAATACCTACAAATAACTACAATGAAATAAACTAACTAAAGTACAAAAAATAAAAAAGAACTAAGTTACAAAAAATAAAAAAATATTTACAAACATTAGAAAAATATTACAACAATTTTAAACTAATAACACCTACTCTAAGCCCCCTAATAAAATAACAAAGCCCCCCAAAATAAAAAAATGCCCTACCCTATTCTAAATTACTAAAGTTCAAAGCTCTTTTACCTTACCAGCCCTGAACAGGGCCCTTTGCAGGGCATGCCCCAAGAAATTCAGCTCTTTTGCCTGTAAAAAAAAACATACAATACTCCCCCCCAAAATTACAACCCACCACCCACATACCCCTAATCTAACCCAAACCCCCCTTAAATAAGCCTAACACTAAGCCCCTGAAGATCTCCCTACCTTGAGTCGTCTTCACCCAGCCGAGCCAAATTCTTCATCCAAGCGGAGCAAGAAGAGGTCCTCCATCCGGTAGAAGTCTTCATCCAAGCGGGGCAAGAAGAGGTCCTCCATCCGGTAGAAGTCTTCATCCTAGCGGGGCAGAAGAGGTCTTCCATCCGATTGAAGTCTTCATCCAAGCGGCGTCTTCTATCGTCATCCATCCGGAGCGGAGCGGCAGCATCCTGAAGACCTCCGACGTGGAACATCCATCTTGGCCGACGACCGAACGACGAATGACGGTTCCTTTAAATGACGTCATCCAAGATGGCGTCCCTCGAATTCCGATTGGCTGATAGGATTCTATCAGCCAATCGGAATTAAGGTAGGAAAATTCTGATTGGCTGATGGAGTCAGCCAATCAGAATCAAGTTCAATCCGATTGGCTGATCCAATCAGCCAATCAGATTGAGCTCGCATTCTATTGGCTGTTCCGATCACGTCAGACACGACTCTAAATACCGGAGTTAGAAAGATCCCACTGAAAAGATAGGATACGCAATTTACGTAAGGGGATCTGCGGTATGGAAAAGTCGCGGCTGAAAAGTGAGCGTTAGACCCTTTTTTGACTGACTCCAAATACCGGCGGTAGCCTAAAACCAGCGTTAGGAGCCTCTAACGCTGGTTTTCACGGCTACCGCCAAACTCTAAATCTAGGCCTTATTCTCTAATTTAAAAGAGAAACATGGGAACAACTGGTCCTTGGGAGTAATAGAATCTTGTTTAAAAGTACATCAAGCTGGGCTAAGTCCAGCATCGATTTGGTATAATTTAATAATGCAGAAAACTAGTCAGGATAATCTAGAGAAAATAAATGACAGTTGGCATAAAGAGATTTCAGTAGAAGAGATTGCACAGATTATTAAAAGAGTTCATAAATCTACTAATTCAAGTGGCTGGAAGGAATCCAATGTAAGAATTATATACAAGGCATATCTGACACCAGCAGATATTGCAAGATGGTCCAAACGAGATAAGATGGGTTGTTCCAGATGTAATTTTCCAAATGCTGATCTTAGACATTGTTTTTGGTCATGTCCCAAAATTCAAAAATTGTGGAGCAGAGTTAATCACTGGGTTAACAGATTTGTAGAAAGGAAATGTAAATAAGAGACAAAACACATATTATTTCTACAACCAAATTTAAAAGAAATGGAGGACATAGCATTATTCAATACGGTTATCTTGATTGGACGCAATATCATATTAAAATGTTAGTAATCGAAATACAGCCCAACGATGAAAGAATTTAATAATAAAATACTGTTACGGATGAATATAGAACAGTTCAATGTAAATATATCACAGGGGAAGAGAGTGGCTCTTTTTTTTCGGAAATGGTTGAAAGTGTTACTGACTTTTCCAGATAGGGTACAAAGGCAGATAATATATCCCTTTAGTAAATCTGATTATTTCAGTATAGCATTACTTACTGGCAGCTTTCCAGGTTCCTGGGGTGATTGACAGGCAGGCATGGGGGAGAGAGATAGGATTTTCTGTTTCTGTTTCTTTTTTCTCTTTCCTTTTTTCTTTGTTTTGTTTTGTTACTGTGTGTCTTAGAACTGTTAAAATGTGCTTTTTATATAGACTGTGTAGAGGTTGTATATGATAGATTATGGATTGAGTACAGTGTCACTGAAGTAGAAGAAGATGGATAATACAAATCCCATCATAGTGGAGATGACAGTCTTTTTTTTTTCCTGTTATTATTAATGATTTTGCACATGAACAATTTATCCCTGTACATGGTTGTTGTTTGTTTTTTGTTTTTTTACATGTGTACTGTTTTGGTTGAAAAAGCAAAGAGGGGAAGGAGGGGAGAGGAGAAGAGGAGGGGAAGAAAAAGGGGAAAAAAAGAAACATAGTGGATGGCACTATCTGGATTTCTATTGTATTTGTATGCAATAACAAAGTAATCATTGGTGTACTTAATGTATAAGCTACTGAACATGTACTTAATGTTGTATTTTTCTTTTTCTTGATGTGGGAACCTCAATAAAAACATATAAATAAGAAAAAATATTCTTACCCTAGCTTCAAGGGTCGTTTTTCCCACGTACTCTAGGTGGCACTCTTCACATGTAATAAGATACAGAAGATTTTTTTGTTCTGCAATTTACACATGTGGCTATATCTATAGTTTCGCCAGTAGTCTTTGTCTGAAAGCTACTGCCTGCCCTCATGTTTGCACGCTTTACATTGTGTAAAACCACATCAGTAGGTGGCTTTCGCTTCAAGCCATTCGGATTGTGTTGTAGTCTTTCTACGTATCGTTGGAGATTCTATGTTTCCTATTGTCCTCCCTCTCCGTTATGAGAATTGACACCCATTTCTGACTATATGTCTCAATTTCTCATTAGCTGTTAGCACAGAAATGTTTCTACAAACTATGTTACAGATTTGTCTGTATTCTGACAAATACTGTGTGAACTGTAGTTTTTCCTTTTGTTTAATACTCATAGGTTCTTTTACCTGTTTTGGTATCCTTAAAGGGACATTACATACTAGATTTTTCTTTGCATAAATGTTTTGTAGATGATCCATTTATATAGTCTATACAGCTTTTTTTTTTTTTTTTTTTTAAATGTATACTTTTGCTTATTTTTAAATAACATTGCGCTGATTTACAGACTACTAAACAAGCCCCAAAGTTTTAGGAGAATACTGATGTATAATTAATTCAGCTTGCTACTGTTTGTGTAAAGAGTCTTTTCATAGGCAGAGGAAGGGGGAGGGTCTGTTTTGTGTTTTTTTTGCTATAGAACCACTTTCAGTGGGTGTTCCAGCTAATCTTTTTAACAGATCTAAACTGGGAGCATCTAAGTATATTTTTAAATGGTTTTATACTAGATTTTTATATCAGTATCTGTGCATATTATACCTTATAGTAGTGTTTATTACATGCAGGTAAATGAAAAATGGTGTATTTTGTCCCTTTAATAAGTTTCCTTCTTTCCATATGGGACACCTGACTCTTAGCTCCTTTGATTATGCATTTTCTAAAGCCTCTAGTCTTCAATTGGTATTCCAATACTGTTGCTTCCTGTGAATAGCAATCTTCATCAGAACCTGGATTTCTTTTGATTCTCATAAAATGTCCTTTTGCTATGGCCTTAAACTCTTGTTTTGGATGAGTGCTATTTGCGTGGAGCAATACGCTTCTTGAAATGGGTTTTCTATATATCTTTGTGGCTATTCTGTGTTTATTGTCATCTATGTATAATTTTAGATCTAAATAATATGTGCTTTTAAACACACTATCCTAAATATGATAGACTTAAATAATGTCAATACTGGGTCAAATATTGTGGCGCTCATTGCAATATTGCGTGATTCACATAAGGTTTTCAAAGTACTGTATCAAAAGGTTTAAAATGTTTGAAATGCTTAAAATCTATTAACTGTTTATATTGTTTAAAAGATTAATATGTACATACTAGTAAGGTCCCTGAAATTAGTCAAAATGTTTTGTCCTACCGTATGTGTGTATATATATATATATATATATATATATATATATATATATATATATATATATATTCAGTGTAAAATTGCATACATATATTGCCTTCATTGGCCTATCTATAGTGATTTAATACAGATAAACTATTGAAACGTGTAGGTTTATTGCATCAGGTGTACTCAGTTGTGTTAATTGAAGCAGGGTATTTAACCCCCTAACAACCAAGGACGTGCCAGGCACGTCCTACAAAAAGTTTCAGTTAATGACCAAGGATGTGCTTCCAGCCGCTTCCAGGGAATTGCAGCAATGCCTCAATATTGAGGCATCGTGCAATACCTTTTTATAAGCAAACCGATGCAGAGAGGGCCACTATGTGGCCCTCGCTGCATCGGCCAGCGATGGTGCCGATCGTTGGTGGCGCGGGAGAGATACGAGGTAGGCAGGTGGCCGGCCCATCTCTGGAGCAGTTCCGGCCATCGGTCATTTAGTTCTATCAGGAGCATGTGAGGGGACGGGGGCGCCCCCGTGTGCACTCTACATAAGCTATGTTGTAAGTAAAGGAGCCGGAGGAAGAAGGAGAGGGAGGGGGAATTAGTGTGAGGAAAGGGTTCTGGGAGGGGAAGGGGGGTAATGTATTGAGGGTGGGCAGCTAAACTACAGAAAAATTGGGTATTTATAAAAAAAACAGCCACATTTTGAACAAACAAAGATGGCGCCCAATAGGTAGAGGGTTATACAGCTATTTGGGGGGGATCAGAGAGGTTGGGGACTAAGGAGGAATCCAACACAAAAAAGCCCTTTATTTTAGTACTGGCAGACTTTCTGCCAGTACTTAAGATGGTGGGGACAATTGTGAGGTGGGGGAGGGAAGAGAGCTGTTTAAGGGGAGTCAGGGAGGGATCAGGGGGTGGGATGTGTCAGGTGGGAGGCTGATCTCTGCACTAAATCTAAAATTAACCCTACAAGCTACCTAATTAACCCCTTCCCTTCTGGGCATAATACAAGTGTGGTGCCCAGTGGCATTCAGCGGCCTTCTAATTACCAAAAAATAATGCCAAAGCCATAAATGTTATTGCTATTTATGAACAAAGGAGATCCCAGAGAAGCATTTACAACCATTTGTGCCATAATTGCACAAGCTGTTTGTAAATAATTTCTGAAAACGTTTGTGAAAAAGTTAATGATTTTTTTTATTTGATCTTATTTGGCGGTGAAATGGTGGCATGAAATATACCAAAAGAGACCTAGATAAATACTTTGGGTTGTCTACTAAAAATATATATATATACATGTGAAGGGTTATTCAGGAATTTCTGACAGATATCAGTGTTACAATGTAACTATCGCTAATTTTGAAGAAAAAAAATGGTTTTGAAATAGCAAAGTGCTACTTGTACTTATTGCCCTATAACTTGCAAAAAAAGCAAAGAACATGTAAACATTGGGTATTTCTAAACTCAGGACAAAATTTAGAAACTATTTAGCATGGGTGTTTTTGGTGGTTGTAGATGTGTAACATATTTTGGGGGTCAAAGTAAGAAAAAGTGTGTTTTTTTCAATTTTTTCATCATATTTTTTTTATAGTAAATTAAATGATATGATGAAAATAATGGTATCTTTAGAAAGTCAATTTAATAGAGAGAAAAACAATATATAATATGTGTGGGTACAGTAAATGAGTAAGAGGAAAATTACAGCTAAACACAAACACGGCAGAAACTTAAAAATAGCCCTGGTCCCAAACGGTAAGAAAATTGAAAAGTGCTGTGGTCATTATGGGGTTAAGACGAGTGGAAGGGATGGAAAGTTATGTCTATGAGTACGGCCATTTGAGCTGAAACGCGTTAGACGATCATCCTATGTACAACTGTTCATTTTATCACTAGTATGCTGTTTTTACTATGTTTGGAATAAAGATTTTTATTTTTACAACATTGTTGGTATACCGCGAGCTCGCGTTAGCAATAACCAGTCACTTGTAATGGCTGGTTATTTTTCGCACGCCTATTTACGGTAATCACTAGTAATCTGCCCTTACTAGGTTGAACACAAACCACCACTGGATATTAGTTTATGAATTATAAATTAAACTATATTATTTCTTTTAAAAAAACACTAGACTTTAATAACTTTAATAAAAAAAGATAGAATATGCTAAAGGTACATAAATGATCAATAATAAAATGCTCTAATGTGTTGAAGCATTGTATTGCTGCACTACAGCTTAAATAACACTATGCATTAGGACATGGAGGGCTAACTGGCAGCACATGGACCACACATGGACCTCTGTATTAGGTTTTGTGGCCCCTGGGGAAAAAAAGCAAATATAAGAGTTTGTACCATGTAAAGCAATGGAGTAAATATAGCCTTTGAGTCCAATGTGGAGAAAAGCGCTATATAAGTAGTTATTATTATTATTATTATTATTATTAGCCAAACAGCAGTGCAGAAAGGGACAGTAAACACCTTGAGATTTGTATATAAAATATGTAGTTATGTATAATGAAACAACTTTGCAATATACTTTAAAGGGACAGTCTAGGCCAAAATAAACTTTCATGATTCAGATAGAGCATGTAATTTTAAACAATTTTCCAATTTACTTTTATCACCAATTTTGCATTGTTCTCTTGGTATTCTTAGTTGAAAGCTTAACCTAGGAGGTTCATATGCTAATTTCTTAGACCTTGAAGCCCACCTCTTTCAGATTGCATTTTAACAGTTTTTCACCACTAGAGGGTGTTAGTTCACATATTTCATATAGATAACACTGTGCTCGTGCACGTGAAGTAATCTGGGAGCAGGCACTGATTGGCTAGACTGCAAGTCTGTCAAAAGAACTGAAAAAAGGGGCAGTTTGCAGAGGCTTAGATACAAGATAATCACTGAAGTTAAAAGTATATTATTATAACTGTGTTGGTTATGCAAAACTTGGAAATGGGTAATAAAGGGATTATCTATCTTTTAAAACAATAAGAATTCTGGTGTAGACTGTCCCTTTAATTATTTATTTTGCTCTCTTTTCTGGAAATTTAACTCTGAAAATTGAGGATTTTCTAATTCTCAGAACTTGAAATGCAAACTGAATGGACCGATTGACTTTGAATATCCGCTTTGTATTTTTCAAGTGCATTTCACCATGGGCTGGAAATCTTGCTTAATTATGAATAAGTAAAAAGTGCACATAAAAGTGCAAATGAAAATGTTATAATGTGTAAGAGCATTGTATTATTGCACTATTGGTTGCATATATCTATGTAGTTAGACACTACACATAGGTAAAGTCAGTTACAGTACAGAAATGCAATGCTGGGAGATAGCTGATCACATCAGATGAGCCATTGACAAGAGGCATACATGTGTAGCCAGCTCCCAGTAATACATTGTAGCTCCTGAGTCTACCTAGATATGCCTGCTAACAAAGGATACTAAAAAAACAAAGTGCATTTGATTATAAGTTATTTGAAAAGTCTCTTAAAATTGTACTGTGTAGCTTATCGAACTATAAAGTTAA
Organism: Bombina bombina; assembly: GCF_027579735.1. Classification (NCBI taxonomy): domain Eukaryota; kingdom Metazoa; phylum Chordata; class Amphibia; order Anura; family Bombinatoridae; genus Bombina; species Bombina bombina. The sequence goes on along the minus strand of NC_069500.1, from coordinate 799,774,991 downwards.
AGGGGCATGAAAACCAATTTTTTTCTTTCATGGTTCAGATAGAGCATACATTTTGAAACAACATTCCAATTTGCTTATATTATTATTTTTGCTTCACTCTCTTGGTTTCCTTTATTGAAGGAGCAACCATGCACTACTTGGAGGTAGCTGAACACATGTGTAAGCCAATGACAAAAAGGATATATGTATAGCCAACAACCATCATCTTGGTCACAGCTCCGGAACCTACCTATGCATTTTTTTTTCAACAAAGGATACCAAGAGAAGAAAGCAAATTAGATAATAGAAGTAAATTAGAAAGTTGTTTAAAATGGTATGCTCTATCTGAATCATTACAAAACATGAGTTTCATGTCTCTTTTATTTTGGCTTTTATGTCCTTTAACTACCACCAAGTTAAATATGCAATTAGATGGCTTAAACAAAGAAACACTACTACGTTCTCTTTGCTCAAAGGACAAATTAAATATATGTTGCATTGTGTTTTGTTAGTTTTGCGATATTTATTGATCAATGCTATATGTTTGTTCATTTCATATTTCTCCATTGTCCTTTTCATGAAACAGTTCAATGTTAATTATATTAACCCTAGCACCTAAGAGGTGCAAAACCCAATGTGTCAATCTATTTACACCTGAGCTATTTATGCAAATACATTTTTGCCTAAGTCAAATGTAATTACAGTTTGGAATGTATGCAAATTTGCCCAAGAGAATTTACCAAACCCCAGTTGTTGCTGTGTTCATTTGATATTTAGCATCTGATCATACACACATTTTATTGAGTTTGTAAGTTATCACAGATCAATGCCTTAAACGTTTACTCATAGCTAATAACTATGAACAGAAACACAATGAAAATTTTGCAGAAAAAATAGCAGTTTTAGAGCTTTTAAAATATTTGTTTGGTTTATATTATAAAATAACTGCTTTAAGGAACATGACAATCAAAATTAAACTTTCATGATTCAAACAGAACTTTTCCTTTTAAAAAAAATTTAATTTCACTTATAGGGCTCCATTTATGAAGCAGTGAATGCTTCTTCGGAGGCCCATCGTCTCCGGCTCACCTGAAACAGAAGTTAAGAAGCAGCGGTCATAAGATCGCTACTCCTTAACCTGTCTGCCACCTTTAAAGTGGCGGATTGAAATCATCCTGATCCGATATGATCGGGATGATTGACAGCCCCTGCTAGCTGCGGATTGGCTGTCAGTGAGCAGGGGGCTGCATTGTACAAGCATTTTACCAGAAATTCCAAGTACACACAAAGGAGCGCCAATTACACTAATACAAAAAACCCTACAGATTGATTTCACCAGAAATCGACCTTGTAGATCAATTTCACTAGAAATGTTTGTGCAATGATAAATGCGGACAGTGTATGCTGTCCGCATTTAGCGATGTCGAGTGGATATGATTTGCTGTAGCGAATCATGTCCTCTCGACATATGATAAATCAACCCCATAGTATCAAATGTATTTTTTTTCTATTGGTATATTTTGTTGGAAAGCATATGTACATATCCTTAGCATCAGTAATTCACTATTGGGAGCTAGCTGATTATTGGTGCCTATGGTCATGTAGTTATATATACATATAACTAGCAGGGGGTGCAGCAAATGGGGTATGACCTCAGGTCTCATGTGAGTATATCCCCAACAAGAGCTGTAGGCCCAGGTTATCTTATCTATAACTGATCACGCAGTTACCTACTGCCTTCCCTGGATTACTTCCTGGTCTTCCACTATTTTTCATGAGGACGGCTGTCAACGCTAATTCAAAGTCAAAATTTACTGTTTATATACTTAAAGGGACAGTCAAGTCCAAAAAATACTTTCATGATTCAAATAGGGCATGTCATTTTAAACAACTTTCCAATTTACTGTTTTCACCCATTTTGCTTTGTTCTCTTGGTATTCTTAGTTGAAACCTAAACCTAGGAGGTTTATATGCTAATTTCTTAGACCTTGAAGGCCACCTCTAATCTAAATGCATTTTGACAGTTTTTATCCACTAGAGGGCGTTAGTTCATGTGTTTCAAATAGATAACATTGAGCTCATGCACGTGAATTTACCAAGGAGTGAGCATTGGCTAAAATGCAAGTCTGTCAAAAGAACTGAAATAAGTGCGACAGTCTGCAGAGGCTTAGATACAAGGTAATTACAGAGGTAAAATGTGTATTATTATAACTGTGTTGGTTATGCAAAACTGGTGAATGGCTAATTAAGGGATTATCTATCTTTTAAAACAACAAAGATTCTGGTGTTGACTGTGCTTTTAATTTCTGAACAAGCCATTCCTTAGAACCGTATAGGCAAAACCATTGTCAAGTTGTTAAAACTTTTAAGTAAAGGAGGCAGGATTCTCAATATTTATATGGGAAATTTGAAAAAACATGATGGTTGTTTTCAAACATTGTTTCCTGGCAACAGTCCAAACCTGATGCATATAGTCGCCACACAGCTTTCAGTATTATTAAAGGAACATTTTACCAATGACATAATTTCACCATTGTTACACAAAAGAAAAAACCCTAGAAAATGTGTATTACCCCAATACTAAAAACAAACAAACAGGTAAGCAGGAAAAATATAACACATTACCTTAAAGAGTTATCAGGATATAAAAGGGTTAACAAACCTGCCTTTATATGTATGATATAATGTTTTTTAGTTTAATATCCATTAAAAAAATCTTTGTAATATTACGTTTACTTCACAGCTGTCAGTCAACAAACCATCTGTCTGTAGATTTAAAATGATTCAATTTACTGTATAGTAATATATATATATATATATATATATATATATATATATATATATATATATATATATATATATATATATATATATATAATGAATAAATATATAGTTATTCAAGTACAGTACTAAAATTTATTTTGATAATGGATAACTTAGAACATCAAAAAGGAGAAATTATATTTTTTTTTTCTAGGTTTAGAATATTCTCTTTTAGTTTAAAAGGCTTAGAACTCATATTGCCTGAAGATGATCATAAATAAAGGTTAAACATTACCAATATAAACACAGAAAATAAGCCAATTTTAATACATTTATAAGTTTTATAAAATTGGGATCCTCTCTATTCAGAAATAGCAGAAATGCATGCCTTTGCCATTGCTTTTTGGTAGTTAGAAGGCAGTTAATTGCAGCTGTGCACTACACTTCTAATATTCCCAGCAGTGAAGGAGTTAGCTGGCAGGGGTAATTGTATTATAATGTAGGTATTACCCTCCCACCTCCCTGATACCTCCCAAGCATCTCCCCACCCCCTCCCACCCACACTCACCACTATCTTAGGTACTGGCAGACAGTCTGCCAGTAAATATTTTTAGTTATTTTTTAATGAATTAATATTATTATTATTTTCTTTTTACTTTTCTGCAGTGTAAGATCCCCCCTTAACCTTCTATCTCCCTGATCCCTGCCAAACAGCTCTCTAATCCCATCCTAATGATCTCCATCATCTTAGGTACTGGCAGCTTTCTGTTAGTATCCATTTTATAAACATTTATGTTAAAAATGATTTATTTATTAATTAATTAAAATGTTTTCCGTAATGTAGCAATCTCCTACCCTTGCCAGCTTCCCCCTCCAAGTGATCATATTTTAGGCCGCCCTCTCATTATCCCCTTTCTGCAGAGTAGTGGACCCCTCCCTCCCAGTAAAATATTTCCAGTAGAACAGCAATAAAATATTTTCCATAGAGCAGCAATCCTACCCCCTCCAACGATGGGCTAATCCCACTCACCTCCCTTCAAACCCCCCCCAAACAACAAACATGACACCATCACACCTGATACTAACAGTGACACTGTCCGTGTCACTGTTTGTATCGGCAATCTGGCTTCATATGGTAAAGGGAGCATGATCAGCGATCCCTTACCATATTAAGGCAGATGCCTTCTGCCTCAGCCTGCAGTCTCGTCTGTCTAAGCTGACAGCCAGGACCGCAAAAGAAAGTTGGACATAGGGACTAAATCAACAGTGAAAACTATTCAAAGTACCCTGTGATGTTGTACGTACATCTATATGGCTTAAGGGGTTAAAGGGACATGCAAGCCAAAAGTTTAGGTTTCATATCCATTTAAAGGGACAGTATACACCAATTTTCATTTAACTGCATGTAATAGACACTACTATAAAGCTTATGAAGTTTAATGTCTCTACCACTTTCTTAGCATTTTTGCGGCATAGAGAGATATGTTCAAATGGCCCATGGCTCTTTTTTATCATTTGTAATAAAAAGTTTAGTAAGGAAGAACCAATTTACAATAATTATACTGCAAGTGCAACAATTATTTAAATCACTTTGTGCACTTATTGTCAGGGTGCCAGGAATCAGACTGAGACGAGAAGTGCAAAAATAATCACACCTTTATTAATAGCAAAAAATAATAAAAAGTCCACAAGTCAAATAACAAGCCAGGAGTCAAAACCAGAGCTGGTAGTCAGACGAGCTGAGTCAGGAGCCAAAGCGAATAGTCAGACAAGCCGGATTCAGGAACAAGCCAGGGATAAGGAACCAGGAAGGACGTCAGGCAGCCAGGTAATACACAGGAACTCTCACAAACAGGTCTGAGACAACACAAAGGCAAAGTATACTGAACAGAGGCCCTTTAAATAATAAGTGATGACATCACAATTCTGAGACTGCATCCTGTCTCACATGGATGATGCACACCAGTCTGGTCATAAAAGGAAGTGCAGGAAATGAGCAGCATCCCCCACAATGCACCATAGTCAGGAAGAGAGGTGAGTAAAATGTCTGCCAGCAGCACATGGCAAACACAACAGGGAAAAAACCCTGACACTTGTAGAGGGGTGAAAGCACTAGGAAGACTCACTAAGATATGAGTTGCGAAAGCAAGCAACAAGGAAAAGAGTGCTGGCCCCTTAAGAATTTTGAGTATAAATGTGTGAACAAGTAAATGTATTAGAACAAGGTGAATAGAATATAAAAAGTCATAGTCTCACTTTAGTTAACAGAATTAAGACACAAAAATGTTAAAAACACTTTTACTGAACCGCCGATTCAATGTGGTAATGTGTGTTTATATGGGTACCAGATCATAAATTAAGGCACACTAGCTGGATGCAGTGTGTCAAGGGTTAAATATATTATGGAGCTGTGGTCGGAGTCAGTGGATAGGATAAGTATCAGAGGTGAACACCATATGCTGTATAATAAATTCAAAATAATCACTTTACTCCTAATATGTCAGTGTTATGAACCTAAAGCTGTACAGTCACTCAAACAGCCCTGATTATAAAAAACGGAAAGAGTAGGAATACGAAAGGAGTGCCACTAAGGCTGGGGCTCCTATACCGGACAGGAAGGGGTTAATGGAAGATGGTAGGGAAGGGGGGCTAGCGGGTGAGAAGCAGAGGGTCAGAGAAGGAGGGAGGAGGGCATTGTAAGAGACAAAGGGAAGATAGGGTCTGGTAAAAGGGGGCAGGGCTGTGGCTCAGGTATTATAATGTGGAGTAACAGGAAGTGAAGCACACAAATTTTTCTTGTTTACCCCCCACCTACCTTGCATTAGGAACGGTAAAGAGAGAAGGAATCATATCGGAGAGGTCACAGAATGAAGGAAGAGAGCAAAGAAACACGGATATGGGCAGGATGCTGACCAATTGGTTGGATCTTCATAAGACCGCCTGTGTGTCCCCTAAGGACGAGAATTGGCTGCAGCCGGAGGTTAAGCTGGTGACGCAAATCGGTCTAAGCTAACCAAGGGCATATAAAATACGGCAGCTATAGCAATGGAAGGACAAGAAAAGTTGATATTGCTGTGAAAATGGGCCTGGCACAGGTTTTTTTTGTGGTCCTCCCCCCGATACGTGGACCCATGTTCGTTAAAATGCTTGGGCATTGTGTTGATTTGTGGTGTTGAAATTGCTAGACACATTAAAGTGACCTTTCCATTTTTTATTGGCAATACTGGTGTCGTGTATTTATTTCAGATACACAAGGGAAAGGGGATGGTTGGGAACAGGGTGCATATATGGTATGGGTGTATGGGTTATGGGAGGTAAAATTTATTCTCTAAGCCTTATGAATCCTCGACTAAACTCCTTCTATAGCGGGAGTTACACGTGTTTCACTGTCACGCTTCCTCAGAGGGAATCATCCCCTCTGAGGAAGCGTAACAGTGAAACACGTGTCAGTGGACCGGCTTCTGAAATCTCTGACTCTCTATTTTTAACCTGCTTACTTGAACTGCATGTGTGTTATTTTTGTGTGTGGCATATTATATCGGATAGCGATTGCCTAGTTTTGGAGACTTGCATATGTCTGCTCCTAACGTTTGATATGTGTTCTAGTCAAGGGAAAGATATACTTTAATTCAACTCCCGCTATAGAAGGAGTTTAGTCAGGGCTGTTTGAGTGACTGTACAACTTTAGGTTCATAACACTGACTTATATATTAGGAGTAATGTGAGATATATTTACACTATCATAGCGTTGCAGCATTATCCCCTAAGTGTTCCCAGAATCTATAACCATTGTGTTTATTACACAATCGGAACCTCAGCACGCTCACATTAAGTGTGCAATTAACTCTTTCAGTACACCTATGACATATAACATAAATACCTATTTGAAGTGATTATTTTGAATTTAATATGCAGCATATGGTGTTCACCTCTGGTACTGATCCTATCCACTGACTCCGAACACAGCTCCATAATATCTTTAACCCTTGACACACTGCATCCAGCTAGTGTGCCCTAATTTATGATCTGGTCTATTCAATCAGATACCCATATAAACACACATTACCTCATTGAATCGGTGGTTCAGTTAAAGTGTTTTTAACATTTTTGTGTCTTAATTCTGTTAAATAAAGTGAGACTATGACTTTTTATATTCTATTCACCTTGTTCTAATACATTTACATGTTCACACATTTATACTCAAAATTCTTAAGGGGCCAGCACTCTTTTCCTTGTTGCTTGCTTTCGCAACTCATATTTTAGTGAGTCTTTTTTTATCATATCTAAGAGAATAAAGTTCAAAGGCAGATTAAAATCATTATCTTACATATGTATAGTATATATATATATATATATATATATATATATATATATATATATATATATATATATATAATCAATTAATCACTGCATTGCATATGTTTTGTACTCAAACTAAATGGTGTAAAAGCATTTAACACAGTTTGCAAAACATGAATCATTTTCCTGTCCGGGGATATACTCCTCCTTTGCTGGGACCAGCAAAGAAACAGGTATAAATGATCCCCAAACAAGCAATTACTACGTAGCATGTTTCAAGGTTATAATTTGTGCTTCTGCACAAAGTAATATGGGGGTCGATCCGATATAAATCGTCGCCCGCAAAAGCCGGCGACGCCAATACTTACGCTGATTTGGTATCCTATATACGGCGTAACCTAGAAGTTACGCGCGTATATTTCTGCCGTCGCCCGTAGTTTTTTGGGCCATAGGCAGGTATACCAAACCAGCGCAGTTTGGTATCCAATATGCAGCGTAAGGACTTACGTGGCGAAAATGGAGAAAACTTACTCCATTTTCACCTCGCCACAAAAAGCAGCCGTAAGAAGCCTTACGCTGACTATTGGAGCCCCGTAACTCCCTAAACTAACTAGAAAATAAACCTAACACCTAACGCATGCGCAATGTCTATCTCCCTGTCAACCGCGATCTGCTAAATAAAACCTAACACCTAACGCATGCGCAATGTCTATCTACCTGTCAACCGCGATCCCCCCCCCCCCCCGAAATCCCTAATAAAGTTATTAACCCCTAAACCGCCGCTCCTGGACCCCGCCGCCATCTACATAAACTAACCCCCTACTGTGAGCCCCTAAAACCGCCGCCATCTACCTTATCTATCCCCTAATCTGACCCCTTACACCGCCGCCACCTATATAAAAATTATTAACCCCTAATCTAATCCCCCTATACCGCCGCCAGCTATATTAATATTATTAACCCCTAATGTAAGCCCCTTACACCGCCGCCATCTCTATTAAAATGATTAACCCCTAATTTAATCTACCTACCCCGCCGCCAGCTATATTATCTATATTAACCCTAAGTATATTATAGTTAATATAGGTATTACATTATATATATATTAACTATATTAACCCTAATTATATTAGGGTTAATATAGTTAATATAGTTACTATAGTATTTATATTAACTATATTAACTCTATCTAACCCTAACTAAATTTATATTAAATTAATCTAATTCATTTATAAACTAAAATATTCCTATTTAAATCTAAATACTTACCTATAAAATAAACCCTAAGATAGCTACAATATAATTAATAATTACATGTAGCTATGTTAGGGTTAATATTTATTTTACAGGTAAATTGTTAATTATTTTAACTAGGTATAATAGATATTAAATAGTTATTAACTATTTAATATCTACCTAGTTAAAATAATTACCCAATTACCTGTAAAATAAATCCTAACCTAAGTTATAAATACACCTACACTATCAATAAATGTAATAAACTACAAACATCTATCTAAAAATACAATTAAATTAACTAAACTAAATTACAAAAAAAAACAAACACTAAATTACAAAAAATAAAAAAAAGATTACAAGATTTTTAAGCTAATTACACCTATTCTAAGCCCCCTAATAAAATAATAAACCCCCAAAATAAAAAAAATTCCCTGCCCTATTCTAAATTAAACAAATTTCAAAGCTCTTTACCTTACCAGCCCTTAAAAGGGCCTTTTGTGGGGCATGCCCCAAAGAATTCAGCTCTTTTGCATACAACAAATACAATCCCCCCCCCCCCATTACAACCCACCACCCACATACCCCTATTCTAAAACCACCCAAACCCCCCTTAAAAAAGCCTAACACTACACCCCTGAAGATCTCCCTACCTTGTCTTCACCACACCGGGCCGAACTCCTGATCCGATCCGGGCGATGTCTTCCTCCAAGCGGCAAAGAAGAATTCTTCCTCCGGCGATGTCTTCCTCCAAGCGGCAAAGAAGAATTCTTCCTCCGGCGACGTCTTCCTCCAAGCGGCAGCAAAGTCTTCATTCTTCCGGCGGCATCTTCAATCTTCTTTCTTCGCAATCCGAATTCCGATTGGCTGATAGGATTCTATCAGCCAATCGGAATTAAGTTAGAAAAATCTGATTGGCTGATTGAATCAGCCAATCAGATTCAAGTTCAATCCGATTGGCTGATCCAAACAGCCAATCAGATTGAGCTCGCATTCTATTGGCTGATCGGAACAGCCAATAGAATGCGAGCTCAATCTGATTGGCTGATTGGATCAGCCAATCGGATTGAACTTGAATCTGATTGGCTGATTCAATCAGCCAATCAGATTTTTCTAACTTAATTCCGATTGGCTGATAGAATCCTATCAGCCAATCGGAATTCGGCGGACGCCATCTTGGATGACGTCATTTAAAGGTACCTCATTCGTAGTACAGCAGTCGGCCGGGATGGATGCTCCGCGGCGGCGGAGCGAAGAAAGAAGATTGAAGATGCTGCCGGAAGAATGAAGACTTTGTTGCCGCTTGGAGGAAGACGTCGCCGGAGGAAGAATTCTTCTTTGCCACTTGGAGGAAGACATCGCCGGAGGAAGAATTCTTCTTTGCCGCTTGGAGGAAGACATCGCCCGGATCGGATCAGGAGTTCGGCCCGGTGTGGTGAAGACAAGGTAGGGAGATCTTCAGGGGGGTAGTGTTAGGCTTTTTTAAGGGGGGTTTGGGTGGTTTTAGAATAGGGGTATGTGGGTGGTGGGTTGTAATGGGGGGGGGGGATTGTATTTGTTGTATGCAAAAGAGCTGAATTCTTTGGGCATGCCCCACAAAAGGCCCTTTTAAGGGCTGGTAAGGTAAAGAGCTTTGAAATTTGTTTAATTTAGAATAGGGCAGGGAATTTTTTTTATTTTGGGGGTTTATTATTTTATTAGGGGGCTTAGAATAGGTGTAATTAGCTTAAAAATCTTGTAATCTTTTTTTTATTTTTTGTAATTTAGTGTTTGTTTTTTTTTGTAATTTAGTTTAGTTAATTTAATTGTATTTTTAGATAGATGTTTGTAGTTTATTAAATTTATTGATAGTGTAGGTGTATTTATAACTTAGGTTAGGATTTATTTTACAGGTAATTGGGTAATTATTTTAACTAGGTAGATATTAAATAGTTAATAACTATTTAATATCTATTATACCTAGTTAAAATAATTAACAATTTACCTGTAAAATAAATATTAACCCTAACATAGCTACAATGTAATTATTAATTATATTGTAGCTATCTGACGGTTTATTTTATAGGTAAGTATTTAGATTTAAATAGGAATATTTTAGTTTATAAATGAATTAGATTAATTTAATATAAATTTAGTTAGGGGTGTTAGGGTTAGATAGAGTTAATATAGTTAATATAAATACTATAGTAACTATATTAACCCTAATATAATTAGGGTTAATATAGTTAATATATATAATGTAATAACTATATTAACTATAATATACTTAGGGTTAATATAGATAATATAGCTGGCGGCGGGGGAGGTAGATTAAATTAGGGGTTAATCATTTTAATAGAGATGGCGGCGGTGTAAGGGGCTTACATTAGGGGTTAATAATTTTAATATAGATGGCGGCGGTGTTAGGGGCTCACTTTAGGGGGTTATAGATATAATATAGCTGGCGGCGGGGTACGGGAGCTGCGGTTTAGGGGTTAATAACTTTATTAGGTTGCGGCGGGGTACGGGAGCGGCGGTTTAGGGGTTAATAGCTTTTTTATTGTTAGGATAGTGAGGGGGGATAGCGGATAGAGGGTTAGACAGTGCGGGCTATGTTAGGGAGGCGTGTTAGACAGTGCGGGCTATGTTAGGGAGGCGTGTTAGACAGTGCGGGTGTTTTAGACTTTAGTCAGGTTTTATAGGCGCCGGCAGTTTCTAACGTGGCGCAAGTCACTGGCGACGCCAGAAATTTGTACTTGCGCAGATTTCTGGACATCGCTGGTTTGTCAGACTTACGGCACGTTAGCATCTGACGGCGACCTATATGGGATAGCTCGAGTTGCGAGCTGAAACTGCGAGCGACGCCGGTTCCCTCGCTTGCGCCGCAAACTGCGATCTATATCGGATCGCGCCCCTAGTCTTTCTGTGAGCAACCTCAGAGTTAAATGGTAGGAAAAGCAAATAATAACAGTACTGTTTATACTTTAAATACAGATTACGAGTGAAGCGCAGAAAGTTGCAGAAAACATCAAAATACATTACAAAGTATAGTTACATTCATAATAACAATATCTTATAAAAAAAAATTCACAAAAACATTTTGCAAACAAAAGTTATAAGGGCTCATGTATATGAGATCTCAAGTTTAAGAGAAAAATAAAGGGCTTTAACATAGGGATACATACATACATACATGTCTAAATATGTATATGTATGTATGTATATGTATGTATGAATATATATATATAAATATTTATGCACTGTACATATGTATATGTATTTATATGAACATATATGTATTTACAGACATATATACACATATAAACTCATTAATGCACATGTACACATATATAGAAGTGCATTGGAGCCTTTTGCAGTTAACTAGATAAAAACCATGAAAACATATAGTTAAGCAATATTCACATTTAACCCCTTAGTGACCATACCATTTTTCAATTTTCTTACTGTTAAGGACCCACACATATTATATACCGTTTTTCTTGCCATTAAATGTACTTTCTAAAGATACCATTATTTTCATCATATCTTTTGATTTACTATATAAAAATATATAAAATATGGGTAAAAAATGGAAATAAACACACTCTTTCAACTTTGACCCCCCATGCTAAATAGTTTCTAAATTTTGTCCTGAGTTTAGAAATTCTCAATTTTCACATGTTCTTTGCTTTTTTTGCAAGTTATAGGGCAATAAGTACAAGTAGCATTTTGCTGTTTCCAAACCATTTTTTTTTAGTGATAGTTACATTGTAACACTGATATCTTTCAGGAATCACTGAATAACCCTTCACATGTATATATTTTTTTTTAGTAGACAACACAAAGTATTGATCTAGGCCCATTTTGGTATATTTCATGCCACCATTTCACCGCCAAATGCGATCAAATAAGAAAAATGGTTAACTTTTTCACACACTTTTTCACAAACTTTCTCACTGAAATTATTTACAAACAGCTTGTGCTATTATGGCACAAATGGTTGTAAATGCTTCTCTGGGATCCCCTTTGTTCAGAAATAGCAGACATATATGGCTTTGGCATTACTTTTTGGTAATTAGAAGGCCGCTAAATGCCGCTGCGCACCACACTTGTATTATGCCCAACAGTGAAGGGGTTAATTAGGTGGCTTGTATGGTTAATGTTAGCTTTAGCGCAGTGTAGTAGACAACCTAAAGTATTGATCTAGGTTCATTTTGGTATATTTCATGCCACCATTTCACCGCCAAATGCGATCAAATAAGAAAAAATCGGTAACTTTTTCACAAACTTTAAGTTTCTCACTGAAATTATTTACAAAAAGCTTGTGCAATTATTGCACAAATAGTTATAAATGCTTCTCTGGGATCCCCTTTGATCAGAAATAGCAGACATATATGGCTTTGGCGTTGCTTTTTGGTAATTAGAAGGCTGCTAAATGCCGCTGCGCACCACACTTGTATTATGTCCAGCAGTTAAGGAGTTAATTAGGTAGCTTGTAGGGTTAATTTTAACTTTAGTGTAGAGATCAGCCTCCCACCTGACACATCCCACCCCATGATCCCTCCCTAACCCCTCAAAAAAGCTCTCTTCCCTCTCCCAATTGTCGCCGCCATATTAAGTACTAGCAGAAAGTCTGCCAGTACTAAAATAAAAGGCATTTTTTATTTTTATATTTATTCTGCAGTGTTGTATCCCCCCTTAGCCCCCAACCTCCCTGACCCCCCCCCCCCCCCCAAAGAGCTCTCTAACCCTCCCCCCTCTACTTATTTGCCGCCATCTTGGGTACTGGGAGGTGTCTGCCAGTACCCAGTTTGCAAAAAAAAATTGTTTTGTTTTGTTTTGTTTTTTTATTAAAATCTGTCAATATTTCTGTAGTGTAGTAGCTGCCCTACCTACTCAAAACCCTCCCCCCCCCCCTCCCAGATCCCTTTTCCAACATTTATTTTCCCCTCTGTCTCCCTCCTTCCAATACATTCTTCAGCCTTGGACTAATGGACTTAATGTAGCGCTCGCACACACACGCGCACCCACCCTCCCCCTTTTGGGCTCCCGGCCACTCACACACACTTCAGCAACAGGATCCGGAATTGCCTCCAGTGATGGACTGCCCTTGGTTATTGAGGACCGTTTTTTGTAGGAGGTGCCTGGCACATCCTTGGTCGTTAAGGGGTTAATAAAAAATGTAACTGTGTATTTACTGTAAATACATCACATTCCAATGTTCTGCACATTTTCTAAGTTTTTAATTAGATATTCCTATATATATATATATATATATATATATATATATATATATATATATATATATATATATATCTGTATATGTCTATACCTATGTGTAAATATGTATATTTATAGGTATAGATATATAATGTCCCAAAATACCCTCAGATATATGTAGAAATATGCATTTTTGAATAAAGAGAATATATTCTTCTATGTGAATGGAATGTGAATGGAATGTGAATTATATTTTAAAGTCATGTTAGCACATATGAGAATATGTGATCGGGTTTGTACCAGAGTGGGGTGGTTTTTTTCCACTTTTTTTTCTCCATTGAGGGGAATACGTGAACGTGCATGCATTGTTCTAAGTTTGTTTTTTTGTGCTTGTTAGTTTAGCGCGAGAGGGAAAACTGTTTACTTTCAACTCATAATACTAGCGCAACCCAACAAGCACAAAAAGCTTACTTCTAGCGCAATTAATGCTTGAGCAGGACCGTTAATTAGCGCTCCACTTGTTTAAATATATAACAAAATTACATATATTATAATAAAGAATTAGTGTAAGTCAATAAATATGTTTACTATCTCTTCAGTCTAATATAAAATTAGATCATATATCATATTATTTTCTCAAAATCTGATTGAAAACATATAAAATGAGATTTAAAGGAACACTCAGGTCAAAATTAAACTTTGATGGTTCAGATAGAGCATGTGATTTTAAACAATTTTCCAAGTTACTTACATTAACAAAATGTTATATTTACACTTTTTGAGTCACCAACTCCTACTGAGCATATGCAAGAATTCACAGAATATACATATATACCTTTTGTGATTGGCTTATGACTGTCACATGATACAAGAGGAGTAGAAATAGACATAACTTTGAAATTTTTCATAACTTTGAAAATTGAAGTCTGAACTTCAAATGAGTAGTAACTAAGACTAAGTACTATTGAATTGTCTTTTTATCATGCATTTGTTGATTGTGCAAATCTGCTGTTTTCACTGGTCTCCCCTGTATAATGGATTGTCCCCTATGTGTCCCCCAAACAAATATATAATGCACAGATAGGTAGATGCTTCATTGTTTCATTAGGAGGTCTTAGATTTTGGAAATTATAATTACTGGTATATATAATTATATTTGGCCCCTCTACTTTTGACTGTGGTATGTTGCACCACTTGAGATGACAGTTTATTTTAAAGCAAAGTTTGTTTATTTTTACACAATATTTGTATACAATTTTACTGATATTAGGTGCATTTTTCTCTGTATGTTTGTACTATGGTTTACTTTTCAAATGTATGTGACCCCCCTACCACCCACCACTTATTTAATTACTTTTAATTTTATAAATACTAGATGATAGTAGTACAAAGATATTAAGGTAATACAATGTGTTGAACTAAACTTAATAGTATGTGTTAAGCTAAAATCATTGACTAGAAGGTTTTATGCCCAGTGAAGGGAATCATATTTAAATATATTATTATTATTATTATTATTGCTATTGTTTCTATGTTTTTATTACCAACCATAATTCTGTATGACACCATCTGTTGGGAATGTGACACCCCAAGCGTCCTTTCAAAATCACTTATATGTTTTGTCTTAATTCAAACAGAAGGTAGCAATATCTCAAGAGTAACTATGTAACTTACTGTATTATAGTAAAACCAACCCTTTTTACAGTAAAATACAAAAATCATGGGTAAATAAATGAACTAATTATTATTATTTTTGGCTACCACCAACCATAATTCTGTATCATTCATACTGAGAATGTGACGCCCCAAAGTGTACCTCTTTCAAAACAAATGTTTTGTGTTAATACAGAGGTAAACATGTATTATGTAGCAGTTCTGCATTTCTTGAGCATATAGTTCTCATTACCCAACCTTCTCCTAGACTATTGTAATTATTATTAATAATAATAATAATAATAATAATAATAATATTACTTTAATTACAATTGAATAAACATAAAATGTACAAATTTACAAATGAAATGACAAGTTATATTATTGAACACAATATATTAAACAATTTTACTATATACATATGTTACAGTCTGTAACAACAGCTATTTTTTGCTTCTATATCAAATTATACAGAGTTGGTACCCAGTATCCATCAAATATAAATCCCAAATAATCTTTGGGGGAAAGAAAATAGCAAAAAGCCAAGTATATATTTCTTTGCTATAAAGGGAAAGCTTAGTTCTGAGTTACAGAGGCCACACAGTGGCAGTTAATGCATGGACTTATGTTCTATGAAGAGAATATAAGAACATTGCAATTTGTTAGATGTTTGGACACTAGTTTTGTACAATATAAATTAAACACTGTAAGATCTAGTAGTTAAATTATAGAAATATTTAACATCAGGCAGATACCACCCTCTTTTATATACAAATTAGATAGTCAGTCCTATTTAGGCCAAAATAACTAATGATAGATGTTTAATAGGTTACAGGGGATTGATGACATTACTTTACAAAAGATCAGACAAAGTCTAACAAGTCTGATTTCTAATTTAGAGGTAACAATGAAGCTTTTGTTTTCAGTTTCAACAAAAGTTAATTGTCATTCTCTTTGTTCTAAATTAGCGGTATGTAAATGGCCTTCACAAATGGTTACACTTCCTCTCTTGCCAATCTATTGAGTACACTAAACAAATCTTACTCAAGTAGATGAAAGAGCCTTAATCCTTTTAACTGTAACCATTAGCATATTTCATTTTACTTATCTAGAGTAACTGTATAGACCTGATAACAAAAAGGTCAAATTTAAAAAAAAATATAATAATTTAAAAAGTCATCACTCTATAGTCCAAAGTGGCCAAATATGACTGAACTTTAAATATTAATTGCTGTGATGAATTTCTTAGGTAACAAACACAACAGGATACAAAATAAAAACAAGTAAATTGACTACTTATTTGAGACCTTTAAAAGATCCACTAGTGCTTATAAAGAGGTCCATTGAACATGAAGCCTTCTAGAGGTCTTCCAGTAATGCCCACTATAGATATTTAAAGGAGAGTCTTTGATCCGCATATACAGTCTTTAGTGGCACCCACAGCTTCCCGCTACCATATCATCATACTGTTTTAGTACAACATTTTCATCATCATCAAAGTATAGCAAGTTTATGGAGAAGAGTTTATCAGGAACACAACATGGGCTGCTAACACCTTTTGTTAACTTCAGGGCATTAATGATAGACTGTACTGTGGCATGATTGGTGGGTCTCATGTTTTGTCCCAGGGGAAAAGGGCATGATCCTTTGCAGTGATAAGCATTGTAACCCCTTGGGGAGATGATCCATCCTGACCAGCCAATTTCTTCAAAATCGACGTAAAGTGGATGTCTCTGGCAAGGCAAGTGCCCATCTTCTAGCGATCTACCAACTCTTGTTCTGTTTTGGGTTGCTATGTAAGGCTCATTTGGAAGAGGCATTGCTTGACCTTGAAATTTGAATAAGATTTATAATTATTATTAATCACATACAAATATAGGTAGTTTATGAATTAATAAATTTGCTTTACAGTTAAACATTAAACAAAATATTTTTACAAATATAGTATAAGTATATATGATCTCCTAAAGGAAGTTATCCACATAAACCCCTTTAGAGTACTGTATATATGTCCAGCTCGAACTGGAAATATACATTTTTACTTATTTAAATTATATAGCAATACCATGTTATAACACAGGTAGAAAACCTTTTATCCAAACTGCTTGGGACAAAAAAGGTTTGGATTTTAGAATAGTTTGGATTTTGGAATATTTGCATTTGTAAAATGGGACAGTTTGGAGAGGGGACGGAACCAAGTGTAAACAACAATATCTTATGTCATTTAGGTAATATTTGCATATCATAATACAGCTTATATATGCAACCTAACGGTAGTTTTATATTATTTTTAATACTTTTGTATGCACAGTACCCTCACAAAATTAGTACAGTACTGTAATCACGAAGTTAATATTTGTTATTTTAAATGAATATTTGCGTTTTAGAACACAAAACCCAAACCAAAGTCACAGGCAGAGGAGATTGCAACTTACATGTGGGGAAGATTTGTCATATTAATTAAAAAGTTTAGATTTTAGAATAAGTTTGGATTTTGGAATTCCAAATTTGGGGATTTGTAACTGTATTAAAATTATAATTAATAAAAGTTCACTGTAACATAGTACAAAAGAGAGCAGGGTCCCTTATTTTCTCTAACAAATGAGTTAATATAAACATGCTCAAAATGCTTTTCATAAAGATAGATTGCTGAAATGTATTATGCATAGAAATAAATTTACTTTCATAACCATAGTTTAAGACAATAGGTTAGTATGGAATCAAGGGAAATGAAAACATTTTGCAAGATTATTCTATTGTATGTAAGAGCAGGCAACTAGTAAATACTAAACAAAGTACTGCATTGTACCCATAAATACATAAATAAATGTTTCCCTTATGGTATATTACCTTGTAGAGGGTTAACTGGAATTATGCCTCTTCTGCCGTCATCAGTAAACAGAACAAGCATTGGCTGTTTACTTTCATGATGATCTTTGCCTGATGCAAATCGGATAATGCTAGGGTCAACTTGAGCCCCTCCAAGATTACGGATAGTCACAAGAAGACCTTGGTTGGTACTTTCATCATTCCAAGCACGAACCTGTTAATAAATGGAGCAATCTATTACACACATGTGCAAATATAGATTTTAGTTTGTGCAATAATAATCAAATACTACTTAAGTAAAAAAAAAAATATTCAGAACCCTTTGTATCTAGCTTTTATTAAAAGAAAATATTTCTAAAGTTTTTGTAACACTTTTTATATGTATCCCAAAACAAGTCATTGATGTGCAGGAATATCTAATTAAGTAAGTGGTCCCACAATAGATATACTGTAGATCAATGAATAAGGCTACCCCAGCATGAGACTGATCAGCCTGTGTCTCTGATATCTTTATATCCAAATACTTTAAATTCTTATATTACAAAATGTTAAAAGTTTTTCTAGAGATCTACAGTTTGGACTGATGTATGTAGTTTAAAGGGCCACTAAACCCAAAATCTTTCTTTCATGATTCAGATAGAGAATAGAAATTTAAACAACATTACAATTTACTTCCATAATTTATTTTGCTTCATTTTTTAAATATCCTTATTTGAAGAAAAAGCAATGCACATGGTGAGCCAATCACATGATGCTTCTATGTGCTGCAACCAATCAGCAGCTAGTGAGCATATCTAGATATGCTTTTCATCAAAGAATATCAAGAGAATAAAACAAATTAGATAATATAAGTAAATTAGAAAGATGTTTAAAATTGCATTCTCTTTCTAAATCATAAAAGAAAAAATGTGGGTGGCATGTCCCTTTAAGCAACTTTTGCCTATTATTACATGTGAAGTATTTTAACGGTTTCCATATTTCACCCTAAAGGTGACTTATTTTATACCAATGATGAGATAGGTTTGTCTATTCTATTTAGTGCTTTCAAATAAATAACCAAAGAGGGCGTCACACAAAATAAATTATGCATAACATTATGATACTCACTGCTTGTGTGATGGAAAAAACTTCCCATCCCGAAGAATGGATTGGAACAAGTCTTGATGACAGCAACTTTCTTCCTATTGGCAGTTGTATTTTATTTTTATCTAATACTTGGTAGACATTTATCTGTAAACACATGCAAAATACAATTTATTAGAAGGTGCTAACAATTTGTGTATAAAATACAAATTAAAATTATGGATAATTTTATGAAAATAAGGTGCCTATCTTTCCATCTATCTATCTATCTATATCTACATATCTATATCTATCTATCCATCTATCTATCTTTGATTATCTAATTTACAATACAGTGATAAAAAAAGTAGCTAAACATATTTCTCTGGTTCATAAATTGTTTAACATATAGACAAATATATATTTGACTATAATATACATATAAAAAGATAAATAGTTTGACAGTGAGAGAGAGGTAGATAGACAGATAGATATAGATGCATAGACATTTTATGTATTTGATATCTATAATCTCACCTGACAGAAGTGATGTCTTTTGTAATAAGCCTGCTCTGAAGGCCTTGGTTTCAGTTTAAAGAGGTGCAATTCTGCAGTTAGAACCTTTTCATTCCTGGCCACAGTTGAGAGATTAAAAAGGAAATGCATCTGGTCACTGTGAACTAAAGAAACAAATTGAGAATTAATAATCATAGCACATTTAAAAATTGGATATATTTAAAATGTGTACATATAATGAGTTGTCCTATTATAAATATTTTTTTTAAAATATATATATATATATATATATATATATATTTATATATATATATATATATATATATATATATATATATATATATATATATATATATATATATATATATATATGTGTGTGTGTGTGTGTGTGTGTTTGTGTGTATATACATAAATATATATATATATATATATATATATATATATATATATATATATATATATATATATATATATAATTGAAATAATAATGGATAACAAATATTGGTACTATGCCTTACTTTTATCGAAGAAACTCCTGACTGTGTTTCCTTCCAGAAGATCTGGATCCTTTGTGACACCATCTGCATCAGCAACTGTATTATACAGGTCAATCATGTACTGAGGAGGCTGCTTGACATGATGCATAGAGTGTGGTGGATCTTCAATGCCAAAAACTTCCAAAAGTCTCTTGAGAGCCTCAGATCTCACAACCTCCGGGTCTTCTGAAACAATATTCTCCTCCATGCTTGCAGTAGGTCTTGAGGTGCAACCTTGTATGATGAAAACCAGGAACATCAAACCCAACATCTTTCTATGGTTCATTTCCTCAGATTGTCACCCTTCAAGGTTCTTAGGGTTGAATGACACACTCTGTGTTGGGTCCTAGAATTTATAAGCAGGCTAGAAGGCAGCTGCACTTTAAGCTCTGACACAAGATAGAATTAAGTCAAGTATGCAAAACAGCAATCAGTAAATGTAAAGAAACCTAATTGCAGTGCTAACAAGGTGTGAAACAAGACTACCCATGCTCTATCAGCAATTATCCTACAGTACACAATTTATGTGAAACTGGAAGCTGTTGTCCTGTGTACATTGCCTGTTTTAAAGGAAAATCAGCAAGTTCTGTAAAGAAGAACAAGCAAGGATTTAAACACCTGGAGAGGATTGGTTTGTTTATCATTTTTCTGGAGTAAATGTGAATTATTCTATTGTAACAGGCTGAATGAGAAAGGTTTGCTCACCCCGGGAGACTAACTTCCTTCTAATGAATTTATTAATGGGGCAAACAGTTGAACATTGACTTGCAAGTATTAAACCCTGTTAGGTAAATAAATGTTAAAACTCTGGTGTCCTGGGATTTTAGCTAAGTAGATTTTAAAGAAATTAGCTATACTGGTTCAATATAGTTTAAAAATACATTTTAAAACTCACCAATATTTGCCTTGAATTGTTTAACAAGGTATTTTGTACAATAGAAAAAACAAGTAAATAGATAAATAAAAACAAAGACTTACCTTTTAATATTTACATGCATTTATTCACATTATAAGACAGGCCCTAACTTAATGTGCCTCTAAGCACAGATTTGCAGATTTAATTTACAGGCAGTGCACTGTCAAATATGCAGGTGTTCTCATGAACCTAGTTAGCAAAATAGATTTTTGTAAACTACACACACACACACACACACACACATATATATATATATATATATATATATATATATATGTATATATATATATATATATATATATATATATATATATATATATATATATATATATATATATATATATATATAAAAGTGATGCACCGAAATGGAAATTCTGGACCAAACCGAATCCGAAAATCCGGGATGCACTTGGCCGAAAACCGAAACTGATACCGAAAATTTATTTTTTCAAATTATTTTTTTTTTTGCATAATTAGAGCCAATAAAAAAGCCCACACTTTTATTGAAAGTAACACACTAAAATTGGACAAAAATATCTTAAAACAATAATATGCTACACAATAATTTTACCAAGAAAAAAAAAACAGGCAAAAAATGCCATTTTCGGCCAAAATGTTTCTGCGACCAAAATTTTGGTGCATCCCTACTTAAAACAATTATAAATATTAATATACTGTATTATTCTTCATTTAGTTCTATGTAACAGAATCATATTTAACAGTTTGTTTTTTAACAATTATCCAAATAAAGTATAGTCCTAGAAAACTCATTATATGTAGAACAGTAAGTCAAGTAATAAACTTAAACAGCAGCTCTAGGCTAGCATCACATTTGAAACATGCTACACAATAATTTTACCGAAAATAACAGGCTAAAAAAACGAAAACTGAAATAGCCAAAAATGCCATTTTCGGCCGAAACTTTCTGTGGCCGAAATTTCGGTGCATCCCTAATATATATATATATATACAGTATATATATTCTGATTTTAAATTACGTTTCCTTACAATGTTTATTACCTTACACCATTTGACATATTTGAAAATACTAAATTAATTTGCATTAAAAAATCCTCTGGAATGAAAACCAAATACTTTCTGATTTTAGAAAATGACTTTATTGAAAATAAAATTAGATACAAATAAACTACGGTATATATAAAATGATGAGATATCAAATTATATGGTGTATTGGGCTGAATCTTTGGTTGAACAGTTGCTTTGATCTTACATCTGTTGTGTGTATTTCACTCTCTCCCCTACAGACATTCTTTTTTTTTTGTTAATTACATTCATTTGGGTAAAAAAAAAACTAGCGTTATTAATTTTGGATGTTCTTAAAGGCAAGATATGTCCAGATACACAACTGATATAATGTCATCAGTCTAAGTAGATATTCTAATCTATTCCACTGTGTCCCTTCCCTAGGTATAGTCATGTGCACATAATATTTTAACATCACACAGTCACACGCCATAAATAAAAGTGCACAAACACATAGCTCAACATTTTAAAAGCTTTATGGTTTAGTTTTAACGTGTCAATATTATTTGCATGATCATTTACAAAAGAGTATTTTAATACATAAATAAATAGTATATTAGCACATTCATTCACATTTTTTGTCAATATAATTTGCTCATGTGTATGCGCTCTCATAATGCACACATTTTAACTATACCAGTAAAATTCTTTATTGCACACACACGTTTCCAGGCTTTATGGGTAACACTGGGCTTCAGTCTCTAAATCTTTGTAATGAGCTGCCATAATCAACTTTCCTCATTTACAATTTCTTTGTAGAACTGCACAGCCAAGAACTGGGTATACATTATAGGGATTCCTAATAATTGTTGGCATTTTTTCATAAAAGTAGCTGCTGAATAATTTAAAAGGACATAAAAATATATTATACATATTAAACCTTAAAGGGACAGTAAAGTCAAAATTAAACATTCATGATTCGGATAGATCATGCAATTTTAAACAATTTTCCAATTTACTTCTGTTAATAAAAGAAACCAAGGGAACAAATCAAATTTGTTAACAGATTTTAATTGGAAATTGGCTTAAAACTGCATGCTATATCGAAAGATGAAAGTTTAATTTTGACTTTACTGTACCTTTAAAATATTTTTGTATTATAGTTATTATAGTAAAACTAAGAGGAATATATATTTGTGCACAAATTATATTCACTGGCTGATATGAATATCTCATACCCCGTAATTGGTGAAGAGGGAGCCATTATTAAAAAAATAATAATAATACTTTAAGAAAAACCTTTATTATATGGAGCAACCACATAGGTTAAAGAACATTAGTACTTAATTTTTTATCAGTAGTTTTTGTATGAAAAGATTAAATAAAAGCTGATCAAATTTACTGTAAAGTGAAAGGAAATGCATGATTATATACTCTGCTGCTTATTGGCTGATAAGGACAACTCCCACAGAAAAAAAGATTATTCAGCAATTTTGTTTAAAAACTCAAATCATTGTAATACATTTTGAAACAAGGTTTGTTTTTGTTTTTTATAGAAGAGGACAACATTTTGTGTACACGATTATCAGGACTACTTGGCTTTATTTTGAAAATATCCATCTTCGAAAGAACATCAAGGCTACTATTATATGCATAGTATTTTAGTTATATAACACCTGTATTTAATATATAATATTTATCAAGCGCCTACTTTGTAAAATATTTTCATAAAAATAAATGATAATCAACATTTGGAAGATATTTTTAGAGAACTTCAAGAATACACCACTTGAAAAACATTGAGTATGTTTATCTGGTCTCCTTTTTACTGTAAACAGTTGGATACCAGATGTAAATCATTTTGTGTGCTGATCTAAGCAAATACTGTGTAGCATGCATGAGGGTCAATATGAAGTCCAGTTTCTCAAGGTTAGGGGAAAAAATCATAAATTTTAATGTAAAATTACAGCTTAACAATGTACATTATATAATAAATGTACATAGTGAAAAATAAATAATAACTGTACATAGCACTGCTCTTATAAATTAACATTAATAAAATGTTATGGGGGAGGGTTAAGTTTAATATCTTTTTTAAACCCTTTCTTTACCTCCTGATAAGTTTTCCTAGAACTAGAAGAAAAGTTCTAATGAACTGATCCAGTTTAAAAAAAAAAACTTAAGTTGCTTTTTAATTACTGTCTGTAAATTAAAGCTTTTTATGATGAAATTAAAAGAAATTATGTGTTACATAATTATGGAAAAAATGCTGATTGGTTGATAAGGCCAAGTGACAAACCTATTTGTAGAAAGATGCTTTTACACAAATTATTTCAAAGTTATCGTATTTATGATTGGAATAATCCTAAATTTAGACTAACATAAAGGGACAGTATACACCAATTTTCATATAACTGCATGTAATAGACGTTACTATAAAGAATATTATGCACAGATACTGATATAAAAATCCAGTATAAAACCGTTTAAAAATGTATTTAGAAGTTTCCAGTTTAGCTCTTTTTAAAAGATTACTGGAATACCCACTGCAAGTGGGAAATATCAGACCTCCCCTCTTCCTTCCTTTGCATAAGAAAAGACCCTTTACACATACCCTTTACGGTATTCTCCTAAAACTTGGGGGCTTGGTTAAGAGTCTAAAAAAAAGTTATTTAAAAATAAGCAAAACTATCCATTTAAAAAAAAAAAAAAAACCTTATGGGCTATATAAATAGATCATCTACAAAACATTTATGCAAAGAAAAAATAAGTGAATAATGTCCCTTTAATATAAGGAAACATTAGAAGTTATTAAAAATAAGTAAAGACTTCACAGAGGTAAAAAGTATATTAATATAACAGTGTTGGTTATGCAAAATAGGAGAATGGGTAATAAAAGGATTATCTATCTTTTTAAATAATAAAACATTTCAAGTAGACTGTCCCTTTAAGTGAAAATGTTATTTAAATTTCTGTTACATTTATTTTACCTTAGAAATTTCCCTGAAGACAGTAGTTAAAACATGGAGAGAGAAAAAGTTGCCTTTTTGCCTTTTTATATATATATACTGTATATATATATATATATATATATATATATATATATATATATATATATATATATATATATATATATATATATATATATATATATATGTTTTAAAGGGGCATTTAATACTTTGAGATGGTAGTATGAAATGATAAATCGTATATATATAAAAAAAATCTCTGCAATATATTTTCGTAATTTATTTTGTTCCCTTTTCCTGTAATTCCATTCTGAATTTGTGAGCTTTTCAGTTCCTGTTAGAAATGGAAGTGCAGAACTCTGTAATATTCCACACAGCCATTGGTTGCACGCTGTAGTGACCTATTTGTAACTGTCCCCAATTGGCCACAGCAGAGAAGGTACACTGTGGGGTCAATTTACCGTGTTTCTAAAGACCGCTGCTCCATAACTTGTACGCCTGCTCTGAGGCGGCGGACAGAAATCAACCCGATCAAATTTGATCGGGTTAATTGACACCCCTGCTAGCGGCCGATTGGCAGGGGGTGGTATTGCACCAGTAATTCACAAGAACTGCTGGTGCAATGATAAATGCCAACAGCGTATGCTGTCGGCATTTATCGATGTGCGGCAGACATGATACGCTACATCATCTCATGTCTGTCCGCACTATAATAAATATACCCCTAAAATTTTACATTTATTTTGTCAATATTAAAACAGCTAATAAAACCTTAAAAAAAATACATCTACATGTTATTCTCAGACTAGTATTTTCTTTGAATGCATCATTCAATTTAGCCTGTATTAAATGTTTAATGTCCCTTTAAAGGGACATGAAACCCATATTTTTCTTTCATGATTTAGAAAGAGCATGCAATTTTAAACAACTTTCTAATTTACTTGCATTATTTAATTTGCTTCATTCTCTTGATATTCTTTGTTGAAAAGCATATCTAGATAGGCTCAGTAGCTACTGATTGGTCGCTTCACATAGATGCCACGTGTGATTGGCTCTCCCATGTGCATTTCTATTTCTTCAACAAAGGATATCTAAAGAATGAAGCAAATAAGATAATAGAAGTACATTTGAATGGTGTTTAAAATTGTATTCTCTATCTGAATCATGAAAGAAAATGTTTGGGTTTAATGTCCCTTTAAGTTATGTATATTAAAGTACTAATATATGGCTAGAAATATTTACCAAATATCATGTAAAACGTTGTTGTTTTTTTTACTATGATTATTGACACAAACATTGTCTCTAGGGCAAATAACACATTTGTCACTATTAAAAAGATATCAGAAAAGAAAAATAACACTTGTTAATGAAGCTACTTTTATGCTATGCTGTGTGGATTTTCAAGAAAATAGTCTTCAACAAATTACTCAATAATCTTATCTTATCTGTTAAATAATAATCCTCTCTCAAAACAAAGGGGTCTGTCCAGATTAATAAATAAGGTGCAAATGGGGCTCATTAAACACTAGACACCTGATTTACTAGTCAAACAAACCCCTTTGTTTAAATGCTATGTGCAGCTTGTCACACTTTAACATCCACAAAAGTTCACTCAATGTTCTTCCAAAGGGCTGGTTGAAGAGTGTATCTTGGCCTAAGTCAAATTGCCCTGTGGTCAGGGTGGCAGAGGTTTTTTTTGGGGTGGTTCTATGGCAAAATGCTCCCCAATTTTTTATTTATTAATTTTATAACAAATCAACAATCCCTGGAAGTCTAGTAAAAGCCCATAATTCCCCTCTTCAGCAGTGTCTAGGGAAGCACACAAAACTAAATACACCATATATTGGGGGTAATCAGATTCTAGCAATTCCTGAACCAGTGAACCCTATTATGACACACAGTTGTTTTTTTGTCAAAAAAATAGCCCACATAATTTAGAAACCATCTTAGCTGTTGTTGCCCCCCACACACATACAAACATATTCAACCTGTCTGTAAAATACAAAACAGGAAATTGATTGTAACACTTTTTTTATTTTTTTTATTTGTATTTCAACAACTAGATATTGGACTAGGTTACAAGTGGAGCTAAATTGATAATGCCAAAATGTTATTAATGCACCCTATACTTTTAATCGTTATTTAAACTTTCCTTGCTCTCGTATCACCAAAGCGCAATCTAAAATTGCTCTGTAAAATGTAAAGCTTTTTAGATGTTGTTAGCCATTATCGTTTGCTAGTTTGCATAACAAAACACATGAAAATGCTGTGGATATAAAGGATTTAAAGGGACTTTAAACATTTTGAGATCGTAATATAAAATGATAACTTGCATATATATATATATATATATATATATATATATATAAATATATATATTTATATATATAAATATATACATATATATATATATATATATAAAAAATCTGCAATATACTTTCATTATTTATTTTGTCCCATTTTCCTGCAATTCCATTCTGAAATAGTGAGTTTTTCAGTTGCTGTTAGAAATAGAATTGCAGAACACAGTTATATTCCACACAGCCATTGGCTGCACACTCTAGTAACCTATTTATAACCGTCCCTAATTGGCCACAGCAGAAAAGGAAAACTAAATTACAACATGGCAGCTCCCATTTTTTTATAGACACTAAAAGCTTACACGTATTTTGTCAATATTTGAACAGCTAATGAGACTTTTTTTTTAAATATATTTTTTATTGAGGTAAAGCAATAAAAGCAAAACAAGTAATATGTCCAGACACAAATTAATAGAGTTTAGCTAAAACATTAAGGCATAAGTATTGCTATTGCAATTGCTGTATCAAAAGCACTGCTATGCGATATACTGTACATATAAAAGAGAGTTTCAATTATACCATATAACATTTTCAGCAATAAGAGGGTAGCATCTGGTACAGGTTATAATACTATACCTAAAATTGTTGTTATATCAGATGTGATATATAAGATTAATAGCATAAGAAACTCATGTATGGTAAACATGAGTGTCTGGAACATGTCTTAATGAAGCCTCTTTTTTTCCCATTAGAGGTGAAAGTGGTCCCCTGAGTTGCAACAAAAACCATAGTATAATTTATCCATTAGGAGTAAGTTGGGGTATAACGGGGAGTTAGCTTCATGGCTTTATTGAGGAGAAGAGAAGGAGTGAAGAAACAAATACAGCGGGCAAGAGCCGCTCTAATTGAGAAAGTAAGAGAGGGATGTGGGAAGTGAAGGGGAGGGGGGCAGAGTTAGTTAGGGTGATTATCCCGCGGAACCTTTAGACCTCTAGTCCTTTTGGGTATGAAGAATGTGACAGGCACTGATGTATGATAGTTCTTCAATCTGACTAACTATGGACTGTATCGGTGGCTGTCTAACCAGTCACCGCAGTGATAATCTCAATAAACATAGTTATGCATGCTCTTATGGTCAGGGTTCTCAATTTAACATCAGATTCCCAAATTATGTATCGCACACTGTGTAAAGTATCTACAGTTTACTGACTTATAAGCGAAAAGTGTTAATACCCTATTTACTACGTTATATACATCAAGTTGTAAGAATAAAGATAGCACTAATTTCCCAATTATATGGATAATGCATTGTATGGAACTAGCACTTGTACCCAAGTGTTGTGGGTTTTTGGAACAGTCTCAGAGATGCATCTCAAGCTTAAGTCTCTGGGTTCCAAAGGGGAGGTCTCTGATGGTGTTCC
The DNA here is from genome assembly GCF_027579735.1 of Bombina bombina. Lineage (NCBI taxonomy): Eukaryota > Metazoa > Chordata > Amphibia > Anura > Bombinatoridae > Bombina > Bombina bombina. Next base: position 799,746,329 of record NC_069500.1, on the reverse strand, counting down.
AGGGTCCTTTCTAGCCTACTCCAATGTTATCACAATTTTGGGGGCTACAGTAAGTCTCTAGGGGGAACTCGTTGATAGAGTGGCTCCTCTGGAGAGGGGAGCCAAGCAGAGCAGTAAGCCCTCAACTAGGGTACCAAGAACAATACAGTAAATGACAGTTTAAAAGCAACATATAAGATATATCGATTAGGGAGCAACTTGAATAACAGGAGGGAACATTTCTTTATTATAAATCTGTATTAATTAACTGAAGCCTGCTGTACTACAGTTTCAAAAGGGTAAACAAATTCTGCAATGTTCTGAGGGAGGATGGACTCAAACTTAGGCTGTTAAATAGGTAGTCCGTGATAATATAACTAATATAGAACAAAACAAACTATATTGAATATGATATAACAGATATTCTATAACGAAACAGTGTGGACACTAGTAGAGAACGTCCTTAATATATGTTATACCTTTAAGTTAAGATTATGGGTTAGTGATGGCTAGGTATTGTCTACATAAGTGTCCCAAGCTGTGCCACAGAGGGGTGATATAAAAGAAGAGTAAAAGTGGGACCATATTGACCCTGCAGAGACCCAGACTCATTTGGAGCTTAGACTGCGGCCTCTGAGTTAGCCAACACCCAAACTAATCCAGTATGTAAGTGACTCAGCGGGTGTCAAGAATCTGCTGTGTCTGTCGCTAGAAATCTGCAGCCAAACTTGTAGAGGTCGATCTTCCGCAACTCTTCGTCTTAGAGAGACCGGTGTTCTGTATAGTTGCCAGAGGTCTTCCTTAGGAGGATAATAAACTAATCTGGGCTGTAACCAACACCCTTAGTCGGTCATGTTCTGCCATCTAAGTGGGGCAGTGCTCTGTCGGTAGTCAGAAGCACTTCGTCCTCAGCTTTACCCATCATCAACATATGAGCCGGTAAGAGGTTAGCTGCTGTCTGGGAAATGGATGCATAGATGTCCAAGTTCGTAGACGTAAATAGCTTGCGATGGGGTAGAATAACGGTTTAGGAGATGTGTAACTGAAGTCCGGTGTCTGCCTCAGAAGGACCGCATGAAGGGTCTCAGCAGCAAGTTGGATCACCCAGTCATCTCTGCGACACTCAAAGTCCGTGGTCTAGGAGTAGTCTAGGGTTTAGGCATACCCTGAGTTGTAGCGGTATCCTATATGACCCCCTGTGGTGTTTCTCACCATTGTAGGCCGTCATCTGGAATTGCCGACTGAGAGGACTGGTCCTGTATAAGAGAATCCTTCATAGGGAGTTGTTGGGCAGGTGGAAGTGCTGAAAGGAGCATATATGCTATCTCCTGCCTGAGGTCTAGAAGTTGTTCCTCCATTTTAGTCTGAATGCGCATCAGGACTAGTGTGATCTCCGCCATGTGTGTATGAGAGAGATCACCAATCTTATGGCAATCTTATCTGCAAAAAGTAGTCTGGCAGCATGATCTGAGGGTAAACTCCGTATCCGAATTGATGGTCTCCCAGATGTTTTAATTTAAGATCTTTTGATCAAAGTTGAAGGTCTGTTAGCAGCATATTATTATTATTAAAATCAGTTCTAAAAGCCAGGAGCTGCTAAAAAACACATCCGATCTCCTCGACTGCTGGCTCCGCCCCCCAGCTAATGAAACTTTTAAAAAATACATCTACATGTTATTCTCAGACTAATCTTTTCTTTGAATTCATCATTCTACCTAGCATTGATTTAGTTTTTCATGTCCCTTTAAGTTATATTTAGATTTAATACTTAGGAAACAAAGGTTTACTGATGAAAAGAAAGTTTTGTGGCAGAATTAAAGGGATATGGTAAATAACATGGCACGGGACTGTGTGTGTATTCTTATGCATATATATGTGTATATATATATATATATATATATATATATATATATATATATATATATATATATATATATACTGTATATATATATACATATATATATATGTATATATATATATATATATATACAGGGAGTGCAGAATTATTAGGCAAATTAGTATTTTGACCACATCATCCTCTTTATGCATGTTGTCTTATTCCAAGCTGTATAGGCTCGAAAGCCTACTACCAATTAAGCATATTAGGTGATGTGCATCTCTGTAATGAGAAGGGGTGTGGTCTAATGATATCAACACCCTATATCAGGTGTGCATAATTATTAGGCAACTTCCTTTCCTTTGGCAAAATGGGTGAAAAGAAGGACTTGACAGGCTCAGAAAAGTAAAAAATAGTGAGATATCTTGCAGAGGGATGCAGCATTCTTAAAATTGCAAAGCTTCTGAAGCGTGATCATCGAACAATCAAGCGTTTCATTCAAAATCGTCAACAGGGTCGCAAGAAGCGTGTGGAAAAACCAAGGCGCAAAATAACTGCCCATGAACTGAGAAAAGTCAAGCGTGCAGCTGCCAAGATGCCACTTGCCACCAGTTTGGCCATATTTCAGAGCTGCAACATCACTGGAGTGCCCAAAAGCACAAGGTGTGCAATACTCAGAGACATGGCCAAGGTAAAAAAGGCTGAACGACGACCACCACTGAACAAGACACACAAGCTGAAATGTCAAGACTGGGCCAAGAAATATCTCAAGACTGATTTTTCTAAGGTTTTATGGACTGATGAAATGAGAGTGAGTCTTGATGGGCCAGATGGATGGGCCCGTGGCTGGATTGGTAAAGGGCAGAGAGCTCCAGTCCGACTCAGACGCCAGCAAGGTGGAGGTGGAGTACTGGTTTGGGCTGGTATCATCAAAGATGAGCTTGTGGGGCCTTTTCGGGTTGAGGATGGAGTCAAGCTCAACTCCCAGTCCTACTGCCAGTTTCTGGAAGACACCTTCTTCAAGCAGTGGTACAGGAAGAAGTCTGCATCCTTCAAGAAAAACATGATTTTCATGCAGGACAATGCTCCATCACACGCGTCCAAGTACTCCACAGCGTGGCTGGCAAGAAAGGGTATAAAAGAAGAAAATCTAATGACATGGCTTCCTTGTTCACCTGATCTGAACCCCATTGAGAACCTGTGGTCCATCATCAAATGTGAGATTTACAAGGAGGGAAAACAGTACACCTCTCTGAACAGTGTCTGGGAGGCTGTGGTTGCTGCTGCACGCAATGTTGATGGTGAACAGATCAAAACACTGACAGAATCCATGGATGGCAGGCTTTTGAGTGTCCATGCAAAGAAAGGTGGCTATATTGGTCACTGATTTGTTTTTGTTTTGTTTTTGAATATCAGAAATGTATATTTGTGAATGTTGAGATGTTATATTGGTTTCACTGGTAAAAATAAATAATTGAAATGGGTATATATTTGTTTTTTGTTAAGTTGCCTAATAATTATGCACAGTAATAGTCACCTGCACACACAGATATCCCCCTAAAATAGCTATAACTAAAAACAAACTAAAAACTACTTCCAAAACTATTCAGCTTTGATATTAATGAGTTTTTTGGGTTCATTGAGAACATGGTTGTTGTTCAATAATAAAATTAATCCTCAAAAATACAACTTGCCTAATAATTCTGCACTCCCTGTATGTGTGTGTGTGTGTGTGTGTGTATGTATGTAGTGTATGAAGTGTTTTATATCGGCTACTACAGTGGGCTACAGGATAAATCTAATGAAGAAATAACGCCATGCTGATTGGTTAGAGGGTAGATATGATCACTACATTCATATGCATTATTGGACGTAGAAAGATGAGGTAGCACTATTTAACCCCCACATTAACAAACATGCCTATTTAGGAATTAGATTACGGGCGCAGGATAAATAACCAGCCTTTACAAGTGGCTGGTTATTGCTACCACGAGCTTGCGGTAGCAATTAGCGCTCCAAATTTTAACCAGAGATTAGATTTCTGGTTAATTTTCAAAATATCCCCCAATTGCGCCCAAAATAAAGTGTATTGTAGGTTTTTATTTAAAAAAAAAAAAGTAGCATTTTTTAAAATAAAAAAACAACTGCATGAAAGATTTTAGGGGTTAAAGTTGGCGGGTGTGGGGTGTTAGAAAAAAATTGCACTGAAACGTTCCATTACTTACGGTCTATGGGATCTGCTTTATCCCTGTAAATATATATGTATATATTTATATACAAATATATTTATTTGTTAATATGTATATGTACACATGTTAACACATAAATATATATATCTATATATTCATATACATACAGTATATATTTAAATTTGCTGCCCATTGCTGCATGATTTACCCCTTCTCTTCACTAGGTTTTCATGCCGAGGCTCCCATTGAAGCCTATGGAAGCGCACTCTCGTGAGTGCAAAGCTTCTGTGCAATGCACAAGCGAGGTCGCGTTTGCATTGCACCTAACTTGTAAAAACAGCGCACATTTGCGTGCGCTGGTATCACTAAGGGGAGCTCAAATATTGCCCTTGCGAAAGCGAAATTTTGCACTCCACTGTAAACTAGCCCTAAATAAGTGGAATTTAAGGCCCAAAATGTTAAATTAAAGGGACAGTATACACTCATTTTCATATAACTGCATGTAATAGACACTACTATAAAGAATAATATGCACAGATACTGATATAAAAATCCAGTGTAAAACTGTTTAATAACTTACTTAGAAGCTCTCAGTTTAGCTCCGTTGAAAAGGTAGCTGGAAAGCCAACTGCAAGTGGTAAAAAAGACACTCCCCCTCCCCCTTCTTTTGCATATGAAAAGACCCTTTACACAAACAGGAGCAAGCTGGAGTAGGTATACATCAGTATTCTCATAAAACTTTGGGGCTTGGTTAGGAGTCTGAAAATCAGAGCAATGTTATTTAAAAATAAGCAAAACTATACATTTAAAAAACAACAACTTTATTGGCTATGTAAATAGATCATCTACAAAACATTTATGCAAAGACAAAATTAGTGTATAATGTCCCTTTAACAAGCCACAGTTTTAATCTGATCATCTCTTTCTGCAACATGGATGAGGTGATCACCTTAGTTTAGGGGTAGTGGAGGGATGGGACATCAATCAGGGTATTTACCCATTAAAGGGACATTGTACTGTGATATTTTTCTCCCCTAATGTTTCCGAAATTATTTTACCTGCTGAAGTATATTAAATTGTTTAGAAATAGCTCATTTACCTTTATTTTATCATTTGAAATAGCTACATTTGCCTGTTGTATTCCCACCAATACTGCACATTTTAGTATATGAATAAAATTTATAGAAATGTTATGCAAAGAAGAAGATTTAGATGAAATTGTGCTTCGAGTTTAGCTGGTGACAGAGAGGTACTAAAACGTTAATTCTCTCTAATTATTTATTTTACTCTGTATACAGATAAGATAAGGGGTATTTTCTATATATAGAGAGAGAAAAGCTAATGAGGTCTCCTCTCCCTGCAAACGCAGTAGATTTGATTGGGTTGTCATCCAATTAACAGAAACAGCTATTTCACATACAAAACTAAAAATACAGGAGCAATTGCACATACAGTTTTTACTCTGCAGCTGGTATTACAAGTCATTGAAAACACAATGAAGGACCAGTAAATACAGGCTGATTGATACCCCTTGCTAGTGGTCAATTGGCTGCAAATCTGCAGGGGGCGGCATTGCACAAGAACTGCTTGTGTAATGATAAATGCCGACAGAGTATGCTGTCAGCATTTATCGATGTGTGGAGGACATGATACGCTACATCGTATCATGTACGCTCGCACTTTGTTAAATTGACCCCTTAGTCTTAACTTAAAATGAGGAGCAGTTTTTTTCAAAGTTATGTCTATTTTCCCTCCTCATGTGACAGCCATCAGCCAATCACTAATGCATATACATATATTCTGCAAATTTTTGCACATGCATCATAGGAGCTGGAGACTCAAAAAAGTTTAAATGTAAAAATATTGTGCACATTTTGTTAATGGAAGTAAATTGGAAAGTTGTTTAAAATTGCATGCTCTATCTGAATCATGAATGTTTACATTTAAGGGTAAATCAGTTCTACATTACACTGTCCCTTTAATATGAGGATCTCTGGGGTGCAATCCTAGAACATTTTCTCCAAAAATAAAGAGCACTAACCTTTCAAGGAATTTCTTGGAAAACTATTTCTTTAGGTGAAGATATGTTTAGTAAAGGGCATACGTGGGTCTGCATTTATTTATTCCCTATAATAGATTATGTTCATTCATTAAAGCTGCATGCTTGTGTAGACTTAGGACATGTTGTCTGTTTACAGGCTGTGCAAGCTGTAAAATGAATATATCCTATACATGTTTGGTATTTTTGTTCTCAGGAGATATGGAGTATTCTTCACAAGTTGTTCTCGATGATATGCGAAGAATGAAAACAAAATAATTGTTTATGTGAAAAAATAAAATAATGTCTATTTTAAAGTCAGTTCCTGGACAGATATTTCTGATGATAAAGAGCTATTTTGGAACTGTATTGAGGGGAACTTGGGCTGTTGTAAAAAAGGCTTAGGGGCCGAATTATAAAGCTCCGAATGGAGCTTGATGCCCCATGTTTCTGGCGAGCCGCTGCTCCATAACTTGTCCACCTCTCTAAAGCGGCGGACAGAAATGAACCCAATCGAATATGATCGGGTTGATTGACATCCCCTGTTAGCGGCCAATTGGCCGTGAATCTGCAGGGGGCGGTATTACACAAGCAGTTCTGGTTAACTGCTTGTGCAATGATAAATGCAGACAGTGTATGCTGTCAGCATTTATCGATGTGCAGCGGACATGATACGCTACATCGTATCATGTCCGCCAGCTCTTTGATAAATATGCCCCTTACTGTCAGGGGGGGGGGGTTGAACTTATTATGGATATACTGTATAACATAAACAACACATTTATGGGGGGTTTTCAGATTTATTGCGTAATATCTTAATAAAGAAAAAATTAAAGCTAAATTGGTGGTTAAAACAAAAGCTATCATTTTTTCTATGGACATATACATTTACATGCAGGAACAAAGTGCAATTATGAACAAATGACTGGTCTCCTATGGTAGAAGAAATCCCCAAACTCCTATTACTGAATTGGTTAATAGAGGTAAAAAAAATAAAAAAAAATCTATTGAATGTCTGATAATGGAGAAGTGACGTACTTTGAGAAAATGATGATGTTCATAAATAACAGTAAATCGTGGGACACTAAAAATAGCATCAGACATTCGATTGTATTTTAATAAACAGGTTATTAAAACAGGAGGTTAGCCTTAAAGTGCCAGTAAACATTTATGAAAAAGTTGAAGTATAAGCATTTGATTCAACTGTTTAATGCATATTGAATACAAATGATTAATTAAAAAGCTAAACAAGGGGGAACTTCCGGGCGGCGGCCATCTCTGGACGCAAAACTGTTTGCTGCTCACACCTTCCTGCTGAAATTACAGAATATTGCAAGATATAGCCAGTATTTGGGCTTTAAATTGCTGGAAGCAAGACTTTGAAAAGTTTACCTTTCATTTGATGCCTCCCTTCTTAGGATCGTGCAGCACCTACTGTTACCGGAGCTATTTCAAGGCTGAGGCCTTCTCAAAACCCCCCAGTGACTCCCGCACGGGAAATCACTGTCGCGCAGCCCCAGTTGTCGGCTGTTTATTTTGCTTAACATAGACACATTTGCTGCCTATACGCCAAAGCTTACTACAGAGAAGATGGATTGGATTTTAGCGGAGTTCAAAGCCCTACTAGACTTTCATCTAAACTCATTCTCCGAAACATTAAGAAGCACATCGCAACCCTCCACATGGAACCCTGATCTTAACCCCACAGAGGGATCGCAAGGTAGTGGCGGCACTCCGGAATCCCAGGACCTCTCACTTACCTCGGAGATCACCAACAACGACGTGGAAGTGATCGGTGAGGCCCGGAGCCAGAGCAAGTTAGAAAGGCTCCCGTGCGCAGTACCTAGTAGCACCAAGGGGGAAGGTACACAAACGGCCTGCACTGCGGATCCATGTGAGGTTAACCCTGAGCTGGAGGCTGGAACCAACGGAAAGGCGGCCCTGCCGATCGCAACTCCAGGACACTTGAGGTACACTTTCCACCAGCGGTATTCTACATGGAATACATACTCACTGATGCACAGAAGCCCCACCGGAGCATCCCAGTCGTTAATGCTGGAGAACTGCGTCGCCCATGTTATCTGTGGGCAAGTAGAATCTTTGAATGCTGCCTTTCTGGAACTACAGAAAACTTCTGCATCCACTTACAACCTAGGAGCTCGCACAGAGAACTATTACAACCTGTCCCTGTCAAAGTTCTATGCCCCTAGGATCGCAGGTACTGTTTTGAGGGCACTTGTGAAAGCTGGAATGCTCTCCTTTGCTGGTTCCATCTGGCCCGGCCAACATTGGCATATGTTGACCTCTCTCCCTATCCTTCATGCAGAAACCAGTACACACTTTCGGACTGGAGTGGGGTAAATGTCTAAATGTACAGAGGGCCTCGAGGAGGCTTTGACCTGACTGGGATTCCGGTCTGATAATTCACTCTCTGTCTGTGTGACTATTCAGCTTTATGACAGATACTCCCCTTAGAAATATCCCCAAGCCCAATATTTGTATATACAATGATAACTCCTGAGTAGCATATACCATCCTCTCATTGTTTTATTTTATTACAGTCTTTCAGGAGGCAATAATAGGAAATCCTCTGTGTTATTTGTTATTTGTATCACTGTAGTATATGCTTCAGGTGACCTAAGTAATATGTGACTTAGTTTTATTCAGCAGCATTGTACCACACAGAATGTCTTGCTTATCTATATATCCTGCTATCTAGGTATAATGATACAGCCTCCCTCATCTACACAACTGAAAATCCTGTCCTCTCTGCCATAAACTAACAAGAGTCAATTAGTAGCCAAGGCAATGTTTCTCTGTATATTTAACTTTCCAGGTATAATATCAGCAGCCATCTTTCTTATGTAGCTAAGGGTTATAAAAACAGGTGCCTTTTTTTTTTCCTCCATAACTAAGCCAACTATGACTGTTTTACATACCTTAATAGAACAAGTGGGCTATTAAATATCTAGGGTGCTCCCTGTGGTCTGCAAAGACCTATAGAGACCTCCTCTAGTAAGGGGTGGTTTGTGAACTACTACCTGTTATATTTGACTGCCGCTAAGCTACAACCACAAATGCCAAATAACCCTTCTTGACATTATTGCTACCATTATTAAACCTTTATGCCCTTTTCCCTACCTCACCCCATTATTATTCAATTATTACTTGGGATGGTCCATAAGTTACCACTGACCATAATTAGGGGATTTATATACAATATACTGGCTAATCTATAAACAGGGGATAGCTGCCATAACCACATTAAGGGAAAATGAGGTCTGTTTCTAACTTTGGAACTGTGCATATATGTCATTGTAACAATCCACAATCATATTTGGCAATTTCTCTCTTATATGTGCCCTTATATAGGCTGTTAGTCTATGCTATTTTTCTAGCTACTATGTTCTATGGCCCAAAAGTGGCCCTATATTCATGAGTCCCTCCTATTACTGTTTGTTACAATCTTGGGGGTCCACAAGTGACCTCAACTGCTTTGAGGAGGTAGGAAAAGGAAGGTTTGAGATTGATATTTTATGTTTCTGCTCACAGGTACTACTTGGATGGTTGGTTAGACCGTTAGGATTAATCTTTTTCTGTATCGGATGTATGTTCGGTAATTCTTTGCATGTATACCAACTGATTATCATACTTCACACTGCCTGTAACGTATCTTGCTCTTGCTTATGTTTGATACCTGTATGTTCCATACTTTAACCTTCAATAAAAAAAAAAAAATTAAAAAAAATAAAATAAAAAGCTAAACAAACACTTTATTTTTTAATATATTCATAGCTAATGAAACTTGTCAATCAATTTCTGTAGCCAGCCCCCCTTGCTTCAGCATTCAGCTTACTAACCTGCTCATCCTATGAGAAATATGTGTCACGCCCCTTTTCCTTCAGCGCATTCATGCTATCTGATCCAAGACAGACTAGCTGCGCATGCGCTACAACTTAGCTCTGGCCGTAAATTTAGTTTTGGCAGAGCAGATCATCGGTACAGTTGTCTATTATAGGCGAATGTTTATACCGCATCAATCTGCCATTTTTAAGAGCCATGGGGTACATGTTTTATATAATATAATGTTACATATATATATAAATAACATGCTCAGCATGGCTCTTAAAAATGGCTGATTAATGAGGTATAAACGTTCGCCTATGATAGACAACTGTACCGATGCTCTGCTCTGCAAAGTTGTAGCGCATGCGCAGTTGAATATAATGAGATTCGGCTGTGTGAGGAAATCAGTGACATGTCTCTCTAGTAAGTCTATGGCGCGACCGTTTCAGGACAGAAAGCTTGAGGTAGGGGCTGGAAGAAGTGGCTTTCAAGAGGGGGCAGTCAGAAGAGGAGACATAATTAAAATAAACTTTCCACTTTACTTCTGTTATAAAATCTTCTTCATTCTCTTGCTATTTTTAGTCTAATAAACACCAATGCACTAGTGGGAACTTGATAATCACATTGGGTGAGCCAATGACAAGAGGCATATATGTCCAGCAACCAATCGGCAGCTAGCTTCCAGTAGTACATTGCTGGTCCTGAGCTTACCTGAGTATTCAACAAAGGATACCAAGAGAATCAAGCAAATTAGATAATAAAACTAAATTGAAAAGTTGTTTAAAATTGCATGCTCTATCTGAATCATGAAAGTATAATTTTGACTTTACTGCCCCTTTAATCTATAATAAATCAGGTGGTATAAAATCAAAGGTGCTTAAAAGTAACATTATAATCCAGGTTCCTGGGCAAAACTATAATTAAAAATATTTATATATAAATACATCTATTACGCATATTGGTGCAGACTCTTAATACAGCAACTGATGAAGCCCTAAATGCAAAGGATCATGGGTGAAATGTGCATGAGTTGTTGTTTTGGAAGTGTCTGCTGCTTACCAAAACTGCCTGTTTATCATGCGGCTGGAGGAAACCAGCATAATTACAAAGATTTTCCCTGGAGTGTTACAGAGAGTCAGACCTTGTTAGCCATCTTTAGATTATGGTTACGAAAAAATTTAAGCGGAGGATAATCAAAAAGATTTTGGTATGTCCATATGGCAACCTATGGTTTATTGAGGTACAAACTTTTCTCAGTATTTATAAAGGAGTGAGCGTTTCATATCAGAAGGAGACTGAAGCAATGAGGAGATTGCACTCCATACCCTGTACTATTTGCTAGCTAATAAGAAAGCTGGAGACATAAAACACACATTTTTACTTTCATGACTCAGATAAAACATACAATTTGAATCAACTTTCCAATTGACTTCTATGATACAATTTGCTTCATTCACTTTGTATCCTTTGTTGAAGGAGCAGCAATGCACTACTGGGGGATAGCTGAACACATTGGGTGAGCCAATGACAATAGGCTTAAAAGTGCAGCCACTAATCAGCAGCTAGCTCAGAGTAGTTTTTCGTCGCTCCTGAGCTTACTTAGGTATGCTTTTCTACAATGGATAGCAAGAGAACAAAGCAAATTAGATAATAGAAGTAAATTGAAAAGTTGACTAAAACTGCATGATCTATCTGAATCATGAAACAAAAAAATATTGGGGCTATATTCATTTAAAGGGACAGAATACACTTATTTTCATATAACTGCATGTAATAGACACTAATATAAAGCACAGATATAATATGCACAGATACTGATATAAAAATCCAGTATAAAACCGTTTAAAAACGTACTTAGAAGCTCTCAGTTTAGCTCTGTTGAAAAGGTAGCTGGAAAGCCCACTGCAAGTGGGAAATATCAGACACTTCCCTTTCTTTTGCATATGAAAAGACCCTTTATACAAACAGGAGTAAGCTGGAGAAGGCAGCTGATGGTATTCTCATAAAACTTTGGGGCTCGGTTAGGATTCTGAAAATCAGAGCAATGTTTTTTTAAAAATAAGCAAAACTATACATTTTTAAAAAAAAACTTTATGGGCTATATAAATAGATCATCTACAAAACATTTATGCAAACAAAAAATTAGTTTATAATGTCCCTTTAAGTGAAGCAAAAGCTGTGGTCATTAGGCTTAAAGGGACAATGCCCAGATAAGAAAAGTCTGTTTGTGGCAATGTGCTATAAAGTGTAAACGTCTGGAAAATTAGTGCATACAGTACCTCATTTTAAATATAATCACAAACTAGTATCTGTGAGGATAGTGGGTACAAAATTGGAACTTGCCAGTGCTTGATAAGTTAAACCTGCTTTTTCTATGTGAAATGAAGAATAAGGACTCTGCTATCATGTGCTGTAAGTGTTTGCATAAGTTGCAAATCCTTGGCTATGTGTCTGTCTGTCAGTATTAGGTTTGTCTTGTGATCCTATGGTTTTAGGAACAGAACACGCAGAGAATATACAGATATTTATATTTTTGACATTGACATAATAATCTATAAAACAATTATGTATTTGATCAAATAATATTGTTTTCTATCAAAAAAGAGTGCTGAATTCCCCTATCTTACTGAGGATCAGATTATCTTTCTTTGCTGAAAAAAGTAACAGCTTAAAAAAAAAAAAAAGTCTGTTACCTCCTATTTAGAACTAGTGTTCGGCTCATAGGAATCAGCTAATCAGATTGAGCTCGCATTCTATTGGCTGTTCCGATCAGCCAATAGAATGCGAGCTCAATCTGATTGGCTGATTGGATCAGCCAATCGGATTGATCTTGATTCTGATTGGCTGATTCCATCAGCCAATCAGAATATTCCTACCTTAATTCCGATTGGCTGATAGAATCCTATCAGCCAATCGGAATTCGAGGGACGCCATCTTGGATGACGTCCCTTAAAGGAACCTCCATTCTTCAGTTGGACGTCGCCGGATGAAGATGGGTCCGCGTCGGAGGTCTTCAGGATGGAGCCGGTCCTCATCGGATGAAGATAGAAGATGCCGCTTGGAAGATGATGGTTGCAGGTCCGGATCTACTCTTCTTCCCGGATAGGATGAAGACTTTGGAGCCTCTTCTGGACCTATTCAGCAACCGGATGATGGATCGCCAGCCCCCGCTTGGGTTGGATGAAGATTTTGGAGCCAGGACGGATCGGTGATACCTGGTGAGGTGAAGACAAGGTAGGATGATCTTCAGGGGCTAAGTGTTAGGTTTATTTAAGGGGGGTTTGGGTTAGATTAGGGGTATGTGGGTGGTGGGTTGTAATGTTGGGGGGGGGTATTGTATGTTTTTTTTACAGGCAAAAGAGCTGAACTTCTTGGGGCATGCCCCGCAAAGGGCCCTGTTCAGGGCTGGTAAGGTAAAAGAGCTTTGAACTTTAGTAATTTAGAATAGGGTAGGGCATTTTGTTATTTTGGGGGTCTTTGTTATTTTATTAGTGGGCTTAGAGTAGGTGTAATTAGTTTAAAATTGTTGTAATTATTATTTGTAGATATTGTATTTAATTAATGTATTGATAGTGTAGTGTTAGGTTTAATTGTAGGTAATTGTAGATATTTTATTTAATTAATTTAATGATAGTATAGTGTTAGGTTTAATTGTAACTTAGGTTAGGATTTATTTTACAGGTAATTTTGTAATTATTTTAACTAGGTAGCTATTAAATAGTTCTTAACTATTTAATAGCTATTGTACCTGGTTAAAATAATTACAAAGTTGCCTGTAAAATAAATATTAATCCTAAAATAGCTATAATATAATTATAATTTATATTGTAGCTATATTAGGATTTATTTTACAGGTAAGTATTTAGCTTTAAATAGGAATAATTTATTTAATAAGAGTTAATTAATTTCGTTAGATGTAAATTATATTTAACTTAGGGGGGTGTTAGTGTTAGGGTTAGACTTAGCTTTAGGGGTTAATACATTTATTAGAATAGTGGTGAGCTCCGGTCATCAGATTAGGGGTTAATAATTGAAGTTAGATGTCGGCGATGTTAGGGAGGGCAGATTAGGGGTTAATACTATTTATTATAGGGTTAGTGAGGCGGATTAGGGGTTAATAACTTTATTATAGTAACGGTGCGGTCCACTCGGCAGATTAGGGGTTAATAAGTGTAGGCAGGTGGGGGCGACGTTGTGGGCGGCAGATTAGGGGTTAATAAATATAATATAGGGGTCGGCGGTGTTAGGGGCAGCAGATTAGGGGTACATAAGGATAATGTAAGTAGCGGCGGTTTACGGAGCGGCAGATTTGGGGTTAAAAATAAAATGCAGGTGTCAGCGATAGCGGGGGCGGCAGATTAGGGGTTAATAAGTGTAAGGTTAGGGGTGTTTAGACTCGGGGTACATGTTAGGGTGTTAGGTGCAGACGTAGGAAGTGTTTCCCCATAGCAAACAATGGGGCTGCATTAAGAGCTGAACGCAGCTTTTTTGCAGGTGTTAGGTTTTTTTCAGCTCAAACAGCCCCATTGTTTTCTATGGGGGAATCGTGCACGAGCACGTTTTTGAGGCTGGCCGCTTGCGTAAGCAACTCTGGTATCGAGAGTTGAAGCTGCGTTAAAAATGCTCTATGCTCCTTTTTTGGAGTCTAACGCAGTCTTTATGTGGACTCTCAATACCAGAGTTATTTTTATGGTGCGGCCAGAAAAAAGCCGGCGTTAGATTTTTGGGTCGTTACCGACAAAACTCCAAATCTAGCCGCAAGATAGCTACAATATAACTAATAATTACATTGTAGCTATTTTAGGGTTTATATTTATTTTACAGGTAACTTTGTATTTATTTTAACTAGGTACAATAGCTATTAAATAGTTTATAACTATTTAATAGCTACCTAGTTAAAATAATTACAAAATTACCTGTAAAATAAATCCTAACCTAAGTTACAAATACACCTAACACTACACTATCAATAAATTAATTAAATAAATTACAATTATCTAAACTAAAATACAATTAAATAAACTAAACTATATTACAAAAAAACAAACACTAAATTACAAAAATTAAAAAAATATTACAAGATTTTTAAGATAATTACACCTAATCTAAGCCCCCTAATAAAATAAAAAAGCCCCCAAAATAATAAAATTTCCCTACCCTAAACTAAATTACAAAAGTAATCAGCTCTATTACCAGCCCTTAAAAGGGCCTTTTGCGGGGCATTGCCCCAAAGTAATCAGCTCTTTTACCTGTAAAAAAAAGAACAACCTCCCCCTCCATTACAACCCACCACCCACACACCCCTACTCTAAAACTCACTCGATCCCCCCTTAAAAAACCTAAGTCTAACACCCAAGTGCTCCTTATCTGTCCTGTAGACTGGCAGAGAAGGTCCTGTTCCAGGCGATGAAGTCTTCTTCCAAGCGGCGACCTCTTCTTCTTCCAGGAACCAGCCGGCGCGGAGCGGAGGAGTTGAAGACCGATGACCGCAGAGCTGAAGACTGTCCACTCTGGAACTGAAGACCAGCGATGCTGGAACTGAAGATCGGCAACGCTGGAACTGAAGACCGCGGAGCCATGGAGCGTGGAGGATCCTCTTCATACGATCTCCGCCGTACACTGAATAGGAATTCAAGGTACGCGATTACAAATGGCATCCCTTGAATTCCTAATGGCTGATTTAAGCCTTCAAATTCAAATCAGCCAATCGGATGAGATCTACTGTAATTCAATTGGCTGATTTGAATAGTCAATAGAATAAGAGCTACTGACATTCTATTGGCTATTCAAATCAAATATATTTAATATAGGTGGTGGCGGTGTAGGGGGATTAGATTAGGGGGTAATATATTTAATATAGGTGGTGGCGGTGTAGGGGGGTCAGATTAGGGGGTAATACATTTAATATAGGTGGCGGCGGTGTAGGGGGGTCAGATTAGGGGGTAATACATTTAATATAGGTGGCGGCGGTGTAGGGGGGTCAGATTAGGGGGTAATACATTTAATGTAGGTGGCGGCGGGGTCCGGGAGCGGTGGTTTAGGGGTTAAACACTTTCAGCTAGAGTTCTGCGTTAGCCATCAAAAGCAGCGTTAAGGGGTCCTAACGCTGGTTTTGGCCGGCCGCTGGTATTTAGAGTCAGGCAGGAAAGGGTCTAACGCTCACTTTCAAGCTGCAACATTTCCATACCGCAGATCCCCTTACGCCAATTGCGTATCCTATCTTTTCAATGGGATCTTCCTAACGCCGGTATTTAGAGTCTTGGCTGAAGTGAGTGGTAGACCCTCTACCGACAAGACTCCAGCCGCAGAAAAAAGTCAGTAGTTAAGAGCTTTATGGGCTAACAACGGTTTATTAAGCTCTTAACTACAGTGTTCTAAAGTACACTAATGCCCATAAACTACCTATGTACCCCTAAACCGAGGTCCCCCCACATCGCCGCCACTATAATAAATATTTTAACCCCTAATCTGCCGACCGCACACCGCCGCCACCTACATTATCCCTATGAACCCCTAATCTGCTGCCCCTAACATCGCCGACACCTACATAATATTTATTAACCCCTAATCTGCCCCCCCAACGTCGCCGCTACCTTACCTACACTTATTAACAACTAATCTGCCGACCGGACCTCGCCGTTACTCTAATAAATGTATTAACCCCTAAAGCTAAGTCTAATCCTAACCCTAACACCCCCCTAAATTAAATATAATTTTAATCTAACGAAATAAATTAACTCTTATTAACTAAAGTATTCCTATTTTAAACTAAATACTACAATATAACGAATAATTATATTGTAGCAATTTTAGGATTTATATTTATTTTACAGGCAACTTTGTATTTATTTTAACTAGGTACAATAGCTATTAAATAGTTATTAACTATTTAATAGCTACCTAGTTAAAATAATTACAAAATTACCTGTAAAATAAATCCTAACCTAAGTTACAAATACACCTAACACTACACTATCAATAAATTAATTAAATAAATTAACTACAATTAGCTAAACTAAAATACAATTAAATAAACTAATCTATAATACAAAAAAAACAAACACTAAATTACAGAAAATAAAAAAAAATTACAAGAAGTTTAAACTAATTACACCTAATCTAAGCCCCCTAATAAAATAAAAAAGCTCCCCAAAATAATAAAATGCCCTACCCTGTTCTAAATTACAAAGTAATCAGCTCTTTTACCAGCCCTTAAAAGGGCTTTTTGCGGGGCATTGCCCCAAAGTAATCAGCTCTTTTACCTGTAAAAAAAATACAAATCCCCCGCAACATTAAAACCCACCACCCACATACCCCTACTCTAACCCACCCAAACCCCCTTAAATAAACCTAACACTAACCCCCTGAAGATCTCCCTACCTTGAGTCGTCTTCAACCAGCCGAGCCGAATTCTTCATCCAAGCGGAGCAAGAAGATGTCATCGATCCGGTAGAAGTCTTCATCCAAGCGGTGCAAGAAGAGGTCCTCCATCCGGTAGAAGTCTTCATCCAAGCGGCATCTTCCATCTTCATCCACCCGGAGTGGAGCGGAGCCATCTTACAGTCGGATTGACCTTGCATTCTATTGGCTGATCTGAACAGCCAATAGAATGCAAGGTCAATCCGATTGGCTGATTGGATCAGCCAATTGGATTGAACCTCAATCTGATTGGTTGATTGAATCAGCCAATCAGATTTTTCTTACCTTAATTTCCAATTGGCTGATAGAATCCTATCAACCAATCGGAATTCGAGGGACGCCTTCTTTGATGACGTCCCTTAAAGGAACTTTCATTCGTCGTTAGTCCGTCGGTTGAAGAGGATGGCTCCGCGTTGTCTGGCTGGAAGATGGCTCTGCTCCGCTCCAGATGGATGAAGATAGAAGACGCCGCTTGTATGAAGACTTCTACCGGATGGAGGACCTCTTCTTGCACCGCTTGGATGAAGAATTCGGCTCGGCTGGGTGAAGACGACTCAAGGTAGGGAGATCTTCAGGGGGTTAGTGTTAGGTTTATTTAAGGGGGGTTTGGATGGGTTAGAGTAGGGGTATATGGGTGGTGGGTTTTAATGTTGGGGGGTTGTATTTTTTTTACAGGTAAAAGAGCTGATTACTTTGGGGCAATGCCCCGCAAAAAGCCCTTTTAAGGGCTGGTAAAAGAGCTGATTACTTTGTAATTTAGAATAGGGTAGGGCATTTTATTATTTTGGGGGGCTTTTTTATTTTATTAGGGGGCTTAGATTAGGTGTAATTAGTTTAAACTTCTTGTAATTTTTTTTTATTTTCTGTAATTTAGTGTTTTGTTTTTTTGTATTATAGATTAGTTTATTTAATTGTATTTTAGTTTAGCTAATTGTAGTTAATTTAATTAATTAATTAATTAATTTATTGATAGTGTAGTGTTAGGTAATTTTGTAATTATTTTAACTAGGTAACTATTAAATAGTTAATAACTATTTAATAGCTATTGTACCTAGTTAAAATAAATACAAAGTTGCCTGTAAAATAAATATAAATCCTAAAATAGCTACAATGTAACTATTAGTTATATTGTAGCTATATTAGGGTTTATTTTATAGGTAAATATTTAGTTTTAAATAGGAATAATTTATTTAATGATAGTAAATTTATTTAGTTTTATTTAAATTATATTTAAGTTAGGGGGTGTTAGGGTTAGGGTTAGACTTAGGTTTAAGGGTTAATTACTTTATTATAGTAGTGGCGACGGTTGGGGCGGCAGATTAGGGGTTAATAATTGTAGGTAGGTGGCAGCGATGTTAGGGAGGGCAGATTAGGGGTTAATAAAATTTATTATAGGGTTTGCGAGGCAGGAATATGGCGGTTTAGGGGTTAATACATTTATTATAGTGGCGGCGAGGTCCGGTCGGCAGATTAGGGGTTAATAAGTGTAGGTAGGTGGCGGCGACGTTGTGGGGGGGCAGATTAGGGGGTAATAAATATAATATAGGTGTCGGCTATGTTAGGGGCAGCAGATTAGGGGTCCATAGGGATAATGTAGGTTGCGGCGGTGTCCGGTTGGCAGATTAGGGGTTAAAAAAATTATTATAGGGTTTGCGATGTGGGGGGCCTTGGCTTAGGGGTTCATAGGTAGTTTATGGGTGTTAGTGTACTTTATAGCACAGTAGTTAGGAGCTTTATGTTCCGGCGTTAGCCCATAAAGCTCTTAACTACTGACATTTTTTTGCGGTTGGAGTCTTGTCGGTAGAGGCTCTACTGCTCACTTCTTCCAAGACTCGAAATACCAGCATTAGGCAAATCCCATTGAAAAGATAGGATACGCAATTGACGTAAGAGGATCTGCGGTAGCCTCGAGTCGCGGAATGAAAGTGAGCGGTAGACCCTTTCCTGTCTGACTCTAAATACCAGCGGGTGGTAAAAAGCAGTGTTAGGACCCTTTAACGCTGCTTTTGATGGCTAACGCCAAACTCTAAATCTAGCCGCAAGAAATTTATTGGGAAGCATAAATAGTCATTTTAAGAGGTGAAATAAAAGCATTTTTAATTAAGACAAGTAAAAAAATAAGGCTAGGGATCTACAACTCTCTAACCAGCTAAGTAAGGCATATAATCACTATATACTTGAACCTACACCGACAAATTGGTCAAAATACATTCAGGCTAGGAAAGAAAGGGATATTTTTTTACAGCAGAATGCCGTCTCAGAAACTATAAAAACAAATGCTAGGTTACACAGATATGGATGTAAAATTGGGAAATACCTTGCTAATTTAATTAAACAAGCTTGTGGCTCTAACATTTTCTCTAAAATTCAAATAGAGAAAAAGAGTCTAACTCAATCTGACGCCATAGGTATGGAATTTTTTAATTATTATAAAGAACTCTTTTTAGCTAAAGAAACAAATATACAAAATAAGAATTTATTCTGGGATAAATGTTCCTTACCACAATTAAAATATGAGGAGCTATTTGAACTAAATAAACCGATATCAAAAGAAGAAATTATTAAAGTAATTGAATCTGGAAAATGTAATAAAGCAGCAGGGCCCGATGGCCTTCCAATTGAAAATTATAAAATTCTCATCAAAGCCCTTACATGGGTTATTTAATACATAGTTTTCCCAAAACTACCCTATGTCTAAAAAATTTACTAGTTCCCTTATCTTTTTTATCTTAAAAAAGATTAAAACCCCTGAAAAACTAGATTTTTATTGTCCCATATCTCTGCTTAATGCAGACTATAAGATTCTTGCTAGCATAGTAGCCACAAGACTACAGAAATTTATCCTGAACTTGATCCATAGTGATCAAATGGGATTCATAAAGGGGCGTTCCTCATTTTCGAATTTACACAAATTATTATTGACACTGGACTATTATAACTTTAAAAGAAAAAAGGGACAAGCTTTAAAAAGGATAAGGCCATTATTGCTAAAAATGCAGAAAAAGCTTGTTTTTTGTGGGGCTTTATTCATTCAACATACAATAATCTGTTATCTGCGCTTATTATCAATTGGTCAGGTACTCCCTCTTTTCAATTATTTAGGGAAACATGACAGGGCTGTCCACTTTCACCACTACTTTTTAATTTAAGTATAGAACCATTGGCCATGATTTTGCATAAATAACTCAAAGGCATTCCTGTGCGTGAAGAAAACATTTAAATTGCTTTTTATGCGGATGATCTGCTAATATTTCTAAGTGATATGGACGAAAATGTACCCAAGTTGATGAATATTTTTTTAAAACATTCGGCTCCTTCTCAGGATATGCTGTTAATACTCTAAAATCAGAATTCTTATGGCTATACAAAAAAAAAGGAACCAAGGATTGCTTTGCCTTTCAGAATTGTTACACAACTTAAATGCCTGGGAATTGTTGTAAGCAAGTACCCAGAAGAATGGTATAAGACAAATTTTCATAATATTGTCATATTCTACGTCCCTTTAAGACATATCATAATGGTGGATCCTGCCCCTTTAAGAAAACCTTTACTGAAGACTGGAACACCTATTTAAGGAGGGACTCAAGCAATATACAATTGCTTGATTATTGCAAGTGTATAGTATCAAGGTCTCTCTAAACTTATTGATACTATTCTCCTAAATTCTGAAGTAACCTAAAGAACCTCAAAGAATCTATAATCCATTTAACTCTGAGTTATAACCTTTATCTTGGAAAACCTTCTGCATAATATTCCAAAAGACTAAATAGAGCGTTTGTGTGAAAAGCCGTAAGCAAGGAGTGACTCTGTAACAAGCAGGAGATCTCAGCGTTCACTGACGTCATCACTGACAGCGTGTGGAGACGGAACACCCGACAAGCTGCAGGAAACAAACACAGCTCAATGCAGACTTGCTAAACAAAAACCGGATTAGTATACCGCTACAACGCTCCCTAATTTATCTAAGGAAACCGCAAGTATCATTATCTGTTAAGACTTACAAACTCAGTTACGATATTTGCATTCTTATATTGTCTGTCTATACAACGGAAGTGTCGAAGGTCTGAACTCCTCATTTGTTTGTACACCTTATCATTCAGGTTATATCTCATTTTACCAAAACGGTCACCTTATAAAACCTGCTACATCTGAACAGTTCTACTAATCATAAAGATTAACGTTTTACAGTGTTATGACATACTGAATTTATGTTCCTACATATTTGCTTTAATTCTCCTTATCCTGAAGTTGATAATTAAGAACTGAAATCTCTCATTAACAATACCTGTGGTAAGAAGGAGGAGACTTAATTTAACCACCACTCAGATACAATTGTATCTTTTCCACATATCCTGTGAGTATACCTGTCCAAGTAAATAACACCTTGTTACTTGTGACTTCAAACTCACACCAGTTTTATTACTTATAACCGTTATTCCTAAGAGGTATCAGTTCTCATTGCTCATTGGGAATTGCATAAATAGGAATACCTACATTCAATCATTTATCCTAATAGATGGATTTAGGGTTATTGCAGAATAATCAAGGCCTTGAATATTAATGGATCCTGCACAAATGTCCAATGAAATTGGCACCCTTAACCAAAAGGTTGAATTACTTGCACAGGGTCTAACTGAACTACAGACAGAGAATAACACTCTCAAACGTTTGATGAATGATTACTTTACACAGAAACCTACTGATCATCCTGAACCCCAAATCAATCCACCTCTCCCCTTTTCAGGGGTTCAATCTAAATACAGAGAATTTAAGAATTCATGTATGTTATTATTTAACATGAGACCTAAAACGTACAGTACTGAGAGAATTAAGGTCTGTACGACTATCTCTTATTTAAGTGGGGAACCCAGAGCATGGGCAGATCGTTTCTTTGAATCTGGGGATCCCATATTAGATTCATTAGACAACTTCTTCACAGCTATGTCTACCCTATACGAGGATAACAACAAACAAAGTACCGCTGAACAAGCCCTGAGATCCTTAAAGCAGGGTAAAAGAGCGGTAGAAGACTACATAGCCGAATTCCAACTCTGGGCTACCGACTCTGAATGGAATATGATTGGCTTGAAGAATCAATTCCGGTTGGGACTTTCGGAACACCTCAAAGACGAACTTTCCAGGATAGAGTTACCCGAAACCTTAGATGCTTTAATAAAAGTTTGTATCTCAATGGACCGCCGGTACAGGGAAAGGAAGTTAGAAAGACAACACCCTGAATCATATGGGAGAAAACCTTATGTTACACATTATGATAAACCCAGCACACCATCAGTTGCTATGGAAATCGGTGCTATAAAAGGTCCTCTATCTCAAGACGAAAAGGCTAGACGTCGACTATCTAACTTGTGCATGTACTGTGCAAATAAGGATCATAGTGTGTCTACATGTCCTCTTCTCCGTCAAAAGAAGGGTAAGATTTTTAACTGTATTACCACTATTCCAACAAATAAGAATACCAATTTGACTATATCTATGTCTTTACAGTGGGACCAACACCTCTACCAGAACGAGGCTATGATTGACTCCGGTGCCTTCGGAATGTTCATAGACCAGAAAGTTGTCACTGTAAATAAAATCCCTTGTGTGTTGAAAGATATACCTGTCTTTGTGAAAGTTATTGATGGGTCAAACTATTTAAAAGGTTCCATTACACATCATACCATTCCACTTCTCACCACAACTACAACTGGTCACAAAGAATATTTAACTTATGACATTATTCCAGGTTCCATACACCCCATCATCTTGGGCTACCCATGGTTAAAAAAACATAAACCCACTATTGATTGGTATAACAATAAAATAAAATTTGAATCTTCCTACTGTTCACATACCTGTTATCCATATATACAAATCAATCATACTGAAATTGCTTTACCACCCGAATATTCAGAATTCTCTGACGTGTTTGATTTAAAGGAGGCAGAAAATCTACCTCCTCACCGACCATATGACTGCCCAATAGACACGAAACCTGGTGCAGTCATCCCATTTGGTAGGATATTCCCCCTATCACAAAAAGAGTTACAGTTCTTGCGTGAATATCTAGATGACAACCTGCGTAAGGGTTTTATCTCTCCCAGTACTTCATCAGCAGCAGCTGGCATTTTTTTTGTTGCAAACAAAGATGGCACCAGACGTCCAATTATTGACTACAGAGCTCTTAATTCTGTAACCATTAAGAATAGATATCCCCTTCCTCTCATCCCTGAACTTCTAGAAAGGTTAAGTGAAGCTAAAATATTCACCAAATTAGACCTAAAAGGGGCATATAACCTTATCAGGATGAAGAGTGGAGATGAATGGAAAACGGCCTTTAGGACCCGTTATGGGTTATTCCAGTATAATGTCATGCCTTTCGGCCTCACAAATGCTCCAGCCACATTCCAATATTAGATAAATGATATATTTAAAGATCTTATGGATGTGTGCGTAGTCATATATTTGGACGACATTCTAATCTATTCTCGTAACCTAACCGAACACATAAAACACGTTAGGTGGGTTTTAGCCAGATTGAGGGAACACCAATTATACGCTAAGATGGAGAAGTGTTGTTTCCATGTAAAGACTATAAAATTTTTAGGTTATATAATCTCACCAACTGGAATTACTATGGATCCTGAAAAGGTGTCAGCCATAATCAATTGGTCAAATCCCACTTCTGTTAAGTCCTTACAACGATTCCTGGGATTTGCTAATTTTTACAGACGATTCATAAAAAACTTCTCCACTGTTGTTAAACCATTGACTAGACTAACAGGTAACCAAAGATTCTCATGGAACCAAGAAGCTCAAGATGCCTTCCAACTCTTAAAAAGGAAATTCTCAACAGCTCCAATATTACAACTTCCACACCCAGATTACCAGTACTCAGTAGAGGTTGATGCCTCCAATACTGGAATTGGAGCTGTTCTCTCCCAACAAAGTTTGACTAATCCAACCTTACATCCTGTTGCCTATTATTCAAGAACTCTCACAAACGCCGAACAAAACTATTCTGTGGGTGACAAGGAACTGTTGGCAATTAAATGTGCTCTGGAACATTGGAGGCACTTACTTGAGGGCACAGCTAAACCATTCTACATCTTTACCGACCATAAAAACCTTAAATATCTCAGGAATAATAAAACACTCTCTTCAAGACAGGTCAGATGGGCACTATTCCTCGACAGATTTGATTTTCTTATTACATATCGACCTGGATCAAAGAATGTAAAGGCCGACGCTCTCTCCAGATCGCTTGATCCAATCCCTGAAGATATGGATACAAAATTTCTCATTCCTCCCCATAAAATTGTAGCATCTGCAACTACGTTACTCGCAGATATAACATCCGCTTTAAACACAGACACTGATATACCTTCCTTCTGTGTACACGACAAGAAGTCTGGAATGTACTTATACAATGGGAAAACCTACATACCATCAACACTACGCCAGGAACTCATACAACATTATCATGACTCACCCCTTTCCGGTCATCCTGGCATAACAAAAACCATGGAATTACTTCAAAGAACTTTCTGGTGGCCACAACTAAAACAAGATGTAACAGAATACGTAACGAAATGTACCACTTGCGCAAGAAACAAAAAAGACCACCATAAACCATTTGGTTTGATGTGTCCATTACCAATCCCTGAGATTCCATGGAGTATGATAGCCATGGACTTCATCGTAGATTTACCACCCTTTAATCAGTTTACAACCATCCTAGTGGTAATCGATCATCTCACCAAATTAGCTCATTTTGTTCCATTGAAATCACTACCTTCTGCCATCACCACTGCTAAGATATTCATCTCTCAAATTGTGAAACTCCATGGATTACCCACTTCCATTGTATCTGATCGAGGCACCCAATTCACCTCTAGGTTCTGGAAGGAATTGTGCCGAATACTTCAAATCTCATCAAGACTTACCACTGCATTCCATCCTCAATCCAACGGGTTGACAGAACGTACCAACCAAACCCTGGAACAATACCTTCAATGTTATATCTCCCATCTCCAGGATGATTGGGTGGATTGGTTGCCACTCGCAGAATTCGCTTACAATAACTCTATGAATACCTCCACAAAAACTTCTCCCTTCTTTGCCACCTACGGCTACCATCCCAAGTCTCTTCCGGGCCGAGACCTTGTATCCATTAACCCCACTGTTTCGGATTACACCCAAAATATTAGGTCCTCACTTACTCTTCTAAGAAATCATCTAGAAGAAGCCAAGGCCACACAAAAGAAATACTATGATACCAAAAGGTGTACTCCTCCTACATACAAGGTTGGAGATCGTGTTCTACTTTCCACAAAAAACCTTAAACTCACAGTACCTTGTAAGAAATTGGCAAATCAGTTCATTGGTCCCTACACAATCATAAGGGTCATTAATCCTAATGCTGTTACTCTGAAACTTCCTAAAGCTACGAGGATTCACCCGTCCTTCCATGTGTCCTTACTGAAACCCTATCTTGGAAAAGACAACGAACAAGTCATCAATGTTAATCCTCCCGATATAATCGAACCAGATCAATTGGATTATGAAATAGAAAAAATCCTTGACTCTCGTATTCGCTGGAGAAGAGTCGAATATTTAGTACACTGGAAGGGTTATGGTCCAGAAGATGATTCCTGGGTTCCCTACTCTGATGTTCACGCTCCACGTCTTCTATCAGACTTTCATACCAGGTATCCAAACCAACCAGGTACTGCGGAGTGGTGTGGGGCATCCTGAGTGGGGGGATCTGTCATATTCTACGTCCCTTTAAGACATATCATAATGGTGGATCCTGCCCCTTTAAGAAAACCTTTACTGAAGACTGGAACACCTATTTAAGGAGGGACTCAAGCAATATACAATTGCTTGATTATTGCAAGTGTATAGTATCAAGGTCTCTCTAAACTTATTGATACTATTCTCCTAAATCCTGAAGTAACCTATAGAACCTCAAAGAATCTATAATCCATTTAACTCTGAGTTATAACCTTTATCTTGGAAAACCTTCTGCATAATATTCCAAAAGACTAAATAGAGCGTTTGTGTGAAAAGCCGTAAGCAAGGAGTGTCTCTGTAACAAGCAGGAGATCTCAGCGTTCACTGACGTCATCACTGACAGCGTGTGGAGACGGAACACCCGACAAGCTGCAGGAAACAAACACAGCTCAATGCAGACTTGCTAAACAAAAACCGGATTAGTATACCGCTACAACGCTCCCTAATTTATCTATTCTCAGTTACGATATTTGCATTTTTATATTGTCTGTCTATACAACGGAAGTGTCGAAGGTCTGAATTCCTCATTTGTTTGTACACCTTATCATTCAGGTTATATCTCATTTTACCAAAACGGTCACCTTATAAAACCTGCTACATCTGAACAGTTCTACTAATCATAAAGATTAACGTTTTACAGTGTTATGACATACTGAATTTATGTTCCTCCATATTTGCTTTAATTCTCCTTATCCTGAAGTTGATAATTAAGAACTGAAATCTCTCATTAACAATACCTGTGGTAAGAAGGAGGAGACTTAATTTAACCACCACTCAGATACAATTGTATCTTTTCCACATATCCTGTGAGTATACCTGTCCAAGTAAATAACACCTTGTTACTTGTGACTTCAAACTCACACCAGTTTTATTACTTATAACCGTTATTCCTAAGAGGTATCAGTTCTCATTGCTCATTGGGAATTGCATAAATAGGAATACCTACATTCAATCATTTATCCTAATAGAGGGATTTAGGGTCATTGCAAATATATTTAATAAAATAAAAGCAGATTTAGAGAAATTGTCTACTCTACCATTATCATTCTCTGGAAATATTAATTTAATAAAAAATTATAACCCTACCAAAACTTCTATATGTTATGCAGAATCTAAATGCAGCATTTAGAGTGCTTTTATGGGGTACAGGTAAGCCTAGACTTTCCCTTTATAGACTCTCACAGTTCAAGGAATTTGCAGGCTTGGGTTTGCCTGCATTCCAGAAATATAACGCCTGCTGAGAATTGTGGAGAAAAGTGGCTATCAAATAAGTCCCACCTCTGTACAAAAGAGATTGAATTTCCTTATTTGAAACCTTATGTTCTTAAAGCATTAATACACACTGATGTTAAATCATGGCATCCCGATTTGAAAGAGCTGGTTTCTTTCAGAAATCCTATAATTGCTTTGCAAAGGTTTTGTAAATGTCTAGGTGTAGATTTTCATACCTCTAAATTTCTTCCTATATTAGGAAATCATTTATTCCTCCCAGGCTGTACCTCAAAGATATATAGGCTCTGGAAATCTAAAGGATTAGAATTCTTCTCACAATGTGTAGATAACACAAGTTATGTGATTTATTTATTTGAAGATCTAAAAACTAAGCATAGTTTAGTGAATCCTGATATGTATGGATATTTTCAAGTAAGGCATTTTTTAAACTCAGTTAACCTAGAATCTTTTTTCAAAAATTGGGATACTTTTATCAAAAATATCAGGGTGGTATAATCTGATGTTACAAATGGAAGGTGAAAGAAATCTCAGGGAAATTGTGCAGAGGTGGAATCATGATCTCCCTGCAGCGAATATTGAAACAGTGGGTAAAAGCATTACTAGGGCATGGAGGGCAACACCTTATCTATCATGGCGTGAGTCACACATCAAACTGATAAATAGGACATATATAACCCCCAAGGATGAAGGGAAATGGAGGAAGGACTCAGGCTATGCTTGTACTAGGTGTAGCTTTCCACTGGCTGATTTATTACATTGTTTATGGGGCTGCCCAAAAGTAAGAAGCTTCTGGGGAAAAGTTACATTTTGGCTTTCAAAGATATTGAAGCAGGAATTTGTCCTGCAAGAGGAGGAGTTCGTTTTCCTTAGGGAATAATCTAATGAAAGGGAAAATACTGACTTTATTAATCGTGCATTGGAAAAAGAAGTTATTTTATAAAATGGTGCAGATATGGAGCAGTCTTTCAGTTGCTATACAATCACAGTATATTAGACCTTATGCTGTGTTAGTTACCATTCAAAACATGCTTCTTAGAGGCGAAATTAGTGAAGTGACTCAAAATAGTGATACTTTTCTCTCTTTTGTGCAGAATTAGGAAGGGGGAGAGGATAAATTGGGAGAGGGGGACAGAATTCCCCCCCCCCCCTTTTTTGTTTTTTTTGTTTTGTTATTGCTTTGGGACCAAGTTTTATGGTTATCTGTGTTTTGCCTATATTATGATTGTCTATGCAATGTTATATTTGATTTATTCACAGAAAAGTCCAACAGTTTGTCTCATTTTAGAAGCAGGTACATCAGATATATGAAATGATGTGTTTAAGAAGATTATAGCAATGCTGTGCTATGATAAATATGTCTTTGTATGAATATGTTTGATTTTATTCAAATACCCTGCACAGTGCTTAATAGAAAGATTGACATAATATGTACCCACTGTTGGTTATAAATAAAGGATTTCAAAAAATAAACATTTGTTTAATGTAATAGTATTTCTAATGTAACATTCAAATAATGTAATATTTGAAATAGATAATGTTGAATTGATTTATTTTTATCTATTATGTATAATTTTACTAAATTCCCTACCACATGATCTATGGAACCTCTGAATAGTATTTGATAAATCAAATGTTAAAATGCATTGATCATTTAAATGGTAGAATAATAATAATATTGAAAGGTGAGCTAATAATACAAATGCATCGCCTCTGTTAGTTATTGAGTGGATGTTCATCGTACACTGATCCATCAGAGCTGTCAGAACAAGCAATACAGATCACTCTGTGACATCTGAGTTATACACCTATGAAGGTCAGGTGCACAGACCTCTTTAGTGTGTTGGAGGATGGTAGATGGTACTTTAGAGACACTTACCACAGATGATCCAAAGAGTGGTTTGATCCATTCTGTTAATCAGACTTTCTCCTACCCCCTTCTTCCCCCACTGGCTGTTCTGTAACTGTGAGCACAGGTTGCTCTGAGGCCTCCATCTGCTCTCTGTCACTGGTCCCCAGCAGATGATGTGGCCCTGCATTGCAGGGTCTGCAGGGCAAGGATTTTGGCCACTGGGAGAGGTCCCTTTTTTATAATACCATGTGTGTAATATTGTTATGAGTGTGCATTTTGTATAAAATATTATTTTAGTTTGACCAAGTTTTATTAGACTGACTAAATACAATATTCCATGTACACTATTGTGGATTCTTTAGGCTGACTAAGCGCCCTTCAATTGTTATGCTATTAATTGTCATTATTTTTTTGTCTTAAGGAAGGCAGTATTCAGGACTAGCAAATATATTTCTTGCATAGCCCAATGCATTTTTTGAAATACAAGTAATTGGAAACCCATTAAGGGGATACATTGTACCTTTCAAGTCAGCTCTACACTAACAGTGCACCACTGGTCTGGAGCTGAACACGACAGTCAAACAGGGGCAGCATATATCCCTAACAACCAATCACAGGCCATGTTTATCTCAAGACAAGACAAGGCAGTGCATTGCTACTCAGAATCTGACCATAACTACTAATATGTATAAACCCAGGGGGTTAACACATAGCGCTACACAGTTCAAAAGAAGTGTTAAGCACACATTATATATATTCTCAGGTGGTGCAAATATGTCAAGGGCTCCACACTACGCCCCTCCAATAATGAATCACAGTCCAATGAGACAACAGCACTCAACAAATCTTCAATTCCACAGATTTATTGGGACACCAACGTGCAAAAAAGAGACAAGGTTTCAGGACCTCTAGTCATCAGACAACTGCTTCTTAACCTATACTCCAGTTCTGAGTTGGTGGTTTAAAATCATCCCAGACTAGTCACACCGGGGTGATTGATAGCCCCTGCTAGCACGTGATTGGCCACGTGAGAATGGGGGACAACATTGGACAAGCATCTGCAATCATGGGCGGACAGAACCTGATAATAAATGCAGTATCACAATAGCTAAATGCTGTAGCACAGGTGTGCCCAAAAGGTAGATATAGCTGCAGAAACAATTAGGGGTGGCATATAGGCATAGCTACCAATCACTGGCCATGTTTAGCTCAGGCCTGGCAGTACAATGCTGTCTTGTAGCTTACTGTATACGTATAACCCTGTTTGTAGGGTTTAACACACAGTTATCTAGCAAGCAATAGCACAAAACATGCTTCAGTACAGATGTGTCCAAAAGGTGAAAAGGATCTACTAGTAGTTAATGTTAACCAGTAGATCACAAAATGTGAGTTTCCATTACTCTCTTAGAAACAGTGATAGTATGGGCTGAAGTTAAAGGAACAACAAACAACTTGTAATTACAAGACATTCATATTTTGTTACAATAGAATAACATATCAGTCAAGTTTTAATGTTTTTAAAACAAATTAACATCCTTTTGCTGCAATTATCTTTCTTTGTAGGGGCCAATCTTGGCTTTAGTCCACAGACAACAAGGCTAACCACTGTCATAACGCTAGTATAGAGTGCATTGTTTTGTTTCTTATTCCTATTATTATTATTTTTCTCTTTCTTTGTTTAATCTTAACCCCCGGTTACAGACTAATATAGCATTATCGGTCCAAGTGTGACCTATATTGTCAAGATATGGGGAAAAAACATTGAGGACTGTAATCATTTATGTACATCTCAGTTCATCAGAT
This sequence comes from Bombina bombina, assembly GCF_027579735.1. Lineage (NCBI taxonomy): Eukaryota > Metazoa > Chordata > Amphibia > Anura > Bombinatoridae > Bombina > Bombina bombina. The sequence continues at coordinate 799,715,340 of NC_069500.1, read as the reverse complement.
ATGATGTGAATATTTGATGTAATCTTTATATTTTGAATTGCATTGTATTCATTGCTCTGTCCTCAATAATAAAAAGATAAAAAATAAAATAAAGGCACATGAATCTTTTCATATTCATCATAACAGCATGGTCTTTTCAGGATAACTTTTTTTTTCTCTTTACTTTGGCAAGTTAAATTATTTTCTAATTTAGTAAATTTAATAACTGTGAGAAAAAAACTTCTGATTGAGATTTTTTTTTATATCTATTGAAACTGCTAAATTTTACAACTGGAATATAATTTAAAATACAGGTGGCCCACGGTTTACAACGGTTCAATTTGCACCGTTTCAGAATAACAACCTTTTTTTTCAGTCATGTGACTGTTATTGAAAAGCATTGAGAAGCAGTGCATTGATTAAAATAGCCAGTAGGTGGAGCTGTCCATTTGTGTTGCAGCAAAGATATACAAGCCAAGCATACAAGCAGGCTAAATTAATCAGTGTGGCAAGCTAGACTTGAGCTATCGAGCAGCTTTCAAAGGAACACTACCTTCCGGTCTATAAATCAGTCCAGATTGGAATGCATAGAAAGAACTGTTAGCAAAAAAATGCAAGTAAAGTCTGTGTTGTATGATTTTTTTATTGGGTTTATAACGCTGTTTTAGCAAATGTTTTTGTTCATTTAACTTAGTTTAATTATGTACCCTGTGTTGTGTTATTATTTAATTAGGTTTATAATGCTCTTTAACATTTAAAGTCTTTATTTCCAAGCTTTAAAAATAATGTATTAGGTGTTACTTATGAAAATTTTGAGAGGGACCTGGAACCTAACTCCCTCACTTCCCATTGACTTACATTATAAACTGGGTTTCAATTTACAACGGTTTCAATTTACAACCATTCCTTCTGGAACCTAACCCCGGCGTAAACTGAGGGCTACCTGTACTCACATTAAAGGAACATGAAACCCAAGTTTTTTATTTATTAATTCAGGTAAGCATTCGACTTTAAACAACTTTCCAATTTACAATTGCTGGGGGGCCTAGAAAAAAAATTGTTCCGCACCTGAGTAGGTGTGATAGGGTCTATAAAACGGGATACATCCAACCAGGCTTTGTGTATAAAAAATACTACTGCATTACAAACTTAGTGGTAGGGCATAATCAAATAGATACCACAGTGTCCTTATATTAGGGACATCTATACAGGAAGTTCCCCACTAAGAACAACTCCTTAAACCAAATAAGAAGACAGAGAAGTGTGAATCCTTTAGGCCAATTACCTTATTAAATTCAGACTATAATATTTTGACAACTATTCTGGACAAAAGATTCCAAAAAGTGATAAGTAGCATTATTCATGTATATCAAACGGGATTCAGGAATGGTAGATCAACTTTCATAAATTTGAGTAAGTTTTTTTTAATATTATCAGAACGGTTTACATCAAGGCTGTCCTCTGCCCCCTTTTACAGCCTATAAAATGAAACCATATAAATCTGAATTATTTTTAATAAATGAAAATCTATACTCTAGTCAAGATGTCGCTTTTAAAGAAGTTAAATATATTACATATTTAGGGATCAAAAATTACTATCTCCAGGGGGGCGGAGCTAGCTCTAGTGCCGGATGGTCGCATACTTCAGAAGCTCCGGCTATACTACTCATAAAATTAAGATTGGCGACCATCAAGGCTTCTCTACTTTACTAATTTTGACGTCCCTAAGGCTCAGGAGACTCCGCAATCTAATACTGTAAAGAAAACACACTCTGCTTGCGGAACATTATAGCTCTGATGCTAATCTTATTGCTCAAAGTCCTTGGGGGCAGCCATTTTCCAGCCCACGTGGAGTCCGGAGAGGAGACTTATCGCTCCATACTTATCCCACTAAGAATCCACGCTGCTATATCAGCGCCAATACAAAGCTCACAGTCCAAGCAAGTCTAACCTACTTCTCAGTTATGGAGGAGATCTATTTCTCAATCCACGACCTCCTAAGAGATCTTGACCGCAAGTTTTGCTCGCAGATGGAGAGCTTAGCCCTAATCCTGCAGTCGGGAAGAAATAAGACAGAAGATCTCACCCTGCAATCTGAGGTCAGTGAAAGGCCTACAGAAATGAGAAACATCAAGCAGCTGCAACCTACGTTACCTCCCTTACAGCCGAGGGAGCCTTGCCTAGAGACTGCTCAGAACAGCCAGACGAGTGCCGAGCCAGAACAGATGCCGGAATTCAGCCCACCGTCTATGGTCACAGGAGAAGATGGCTTACAGACATCAATATCGCCTAATGAAGGTGACGACAGCCCGCCTCAACAACCGGCTAACTCGGGAGATGCAGCCGATCTCCGGGACCAAGATCAGAGGCGACAATGTGGTGGAAAGGTGAGCAAGGAGACTGTCATTGCGCGGTCTGCAACTACACGCTCATATGTGCCCGGGGTCGCATCAAATGCTCAACAACCAGTTTTGCCGAGACCGGACATGAGGGATCCAAGCAGCCTGCGTTATAGACGAAGACAGATGAAAGATCAACGTCTATCTGAAGGGATCATTAAGCAGCAATATTTCTTAACCGGACGGCTTTTAATTCCACAACCCCACATAACAGCACATATATATTTCACTGCTACTTGGCAACTGAGAAAAGGGATTGGCTAATGATTCCCCAAAAGAGCCATTTTTTCAGCCATATTCCCGGTAGGGATATTTGCTCCCTTTTATGAAGACGTCACAGTTGGAAATCTACAAATATGGCATTGGTAACTGTCTTCTATATCTTTTCTTATTGTCTGTGCGTGTCACGGAATACTGCTCTTCAATCGGGGTATGGTTGGCTTCAGTATAAAAACATAGTGACCTCTGTAAAATTGCCTTCCGAAGAGATTATGGACATGCAAGTTTCATAGTACTGTATCCCCTAGGCTACCCTATTGAAACTACGAGAGCTATGACTTTTATAGACAATTGTCCTAGAGATTCTTGAAGATACCTAGAGTAAAGTGTACACCGCATTAATACTGTTGTTATGTTTATAGGTTTTTGACTTCGGGCAATAAGAATGTCTATCTGTGTGCACTACAGTTTGTATACAAGCTTCTTTATATGCTGATATACGCACGTTGATCCCCGGTTGGGAGTTACTTTATTCTCATTTGAACTTTTATGTACTATGCCAGGGTGTTATATCTGAACAGATTTTAAGGATCTTAAAATATTTCTGCCTTACATACCTTCCTTGCCTTCACAACCATATAGCATGCTAAGCTCGCTTTGAAAATGCATAACTGTCTCCAGCAATATATTTTCTCATACACCTACTTAACTTGAGGAGTTGCAGGTTGCTATTTAGCTTGTATATGAGAGAGTGTTATTGTAGGCACACATCCTATAATATGCCCATGTCCTTACTGTTCAGTAACTTATAATGTTTGAAGTCTCTAAGATACATAAGATAAGATACTATTTGTTTTACTTATCTACCCTTGTAACAAGGTCTGAGGGCTCCTTTGAGACTCTATAGATCTGAAAGAGATTACATAAGGGTATATCTAGGATTATTATGTGCAGTCTTACATTACATGTTATTTTGCATCCTAGAATAGTCTACTACCTCTAAATGTAAGCTTTCAAAATAGCTCCTTATGCACGCCTATTATACGCAAGAACTTATTTTCCTGTCTGCGTGCAATGTATTATGTACCAGTTGCACTCCCTATCTAAAACCATAGCATACATATTTAGTAACAGGCATGCATTCTCCAATTTCAAACTTATATTACTTGGGTTATCTGACTTCTCTAGAAGAATACAGCGTCTCACATTTTCACTAATATTATATATATACCCATTCTGTTCTATGCATAGATAGATATAGTTATCCGGTTAAAGTTTGCTTCCTATACTTCTGGTAATAGAATACTAAGCTATAAGGCTAATCTTTAGTTTATATTCTATATATTACTGCTCATACTCTATGCCTAACTATAAGGTGGGATATATTTCACTGTAATATGCTCACTGTTGACTATTTGAATAATGCACTCTTTTTCTCCCCGCCCAAATATTAATTTGCACAAATACTGTCCAACTCTGGGCTGGCTTTATATTATTGTTAGTATATATGTTCATATCCTCTCTGAAAATGTTTATAGATGGTTGAAGGTTGGTACACATTGGGGCACTGGTTGTTGAGCTCTACCAACTGTTTTTGTATTATCTGTCTCTCCTTTGTAATTTTGTAATTCTTTCTTTATGTGTCTCCATAGATTATTTTCTACACGAGTTAGATGTCTCGCTAATACAAAGATTGCATAATTTTCCCCGGTTCATAAGCTGCCAAATATAATACGGCTCGAAATGTCACTATATCCTACAGTTAAATAACATTTGAGTTTACGCCATATTCCTTAAAATATCTATATATATATATATATATATATATATATATATATATATATATATATATATATATATATATATATATATATATATATATATATAACTCCGCCCTCCACTCTTTCCCTTATTTGCATAGCGGTGCTTACCCGCTGAATATCCCCTTCCCTCGCTAGGCCCACATGTGGCCATACAAAACTCAATTTCCCTTATCACCCCTCATTAGATCTCTCAGGTCCAAAAGTGACCTTAAGAAAAAAGTAGGGAATTATTTCTACTATATTCAAGAAAAATGAGGTTCTATTTTCGGACATTTGCATTAAATAGCCGCAACTACAGACTGCCACTTCTTATATATCCGTAACCCTACCAAATGATACTAATACACTCCTTCCTGTAGTGTCGATAAGTAGCATGACTAGTAATGGGAAGGGCATCTCAATACCTTTAAAGAAGCTCTAATTCTTTATATTAAGTATATTTACTAATGTGATAACAACATGCTTTCCTATGTGGTAATCATTTACGCCTAAATGGTTCGTATCAGCTATATCTGTGGTAGTACTGTGCTATATGTTTGATTTGTAAGCACTATTATGTATTTATGCATTGAAGTATGTTAAGTTACTATTATCATTGCTTCCAAAAACCTCAATAAAAAAAAAAATTATTAAAAAAAAAAAAAAAAATTACTATCTCCAGAACATTGATATGATGCCAACTTTCAAGAATTATGATTTAAAGTGCTGGACTTTATTTCCTTTATCTTTATCGGGAAGAAGGAGTACAATTAAAATGTGTGTGCTTCCAAAATTTCTATATATCTTTCAGAATGTTCCATTGACTCTTAAAAATAAGATATCAAACTGATGAATAAAGTACTTTATTTACCTAAGACAGTAGGCTTTTTATCACTTCCAAATTTAGAGTTTTATAACTTAAAGGGACACTCAATCAAAATTAAACTTTCATTATTCAGATAGAGCATGCCATTTTAAACAACTTTCCAATTTACTTCCATTAACAAAATGTGCACAGTCTTTTTATATTTAAACTTTTTGAGTCACCAGCTCCTACTGAGCATGTGCAAGAATAAGTGTGTATGCATTTGTGAATGGCTGATGGTTGTCACATGGTACGTGTATGCATTTGTGATTGGCTGATGGCTGTCACATGGTACAGGGGGAGTGGAAAAAAAGACATAACTTTTAAAATTGTCAGAACAAAAATCTACTACTGATTTGAAGTTCAGACTAAGTGCTATTGCATTGTCTTGTTATCTTGCATTTGTTGATTATGAAAATCTACAGTGTTGACTGGTCCTTTAATTTATTTAAGTAAAATAGCCATAGATTGGTTAACTGATAAAGCAAATTTTTCATTATTGGATATTGAAGAGAAATTGATAGCTCCCTATAGCCTAAAAGCCATCCTACATTTCAATATAAATGAACGCCTAAACAAATAATACAGGTCAGATTTTTGTTCAGAACTAATTAAAGCGTGGTTGAAATTTATATAAATTTGTCCGATAAATAAAATATCTAAATGACTTCCCATAATAGGTAACCCTAACTTTTAACCAGGTCTCTCAAATTGTATTTTTAATATATGGAGTAGGCAGGGGGGTCTTATATATGTATATCAAATATCGGATGGCAATTATCAGACTAAAACATTCGTACAATTAAAGAAAGACTTCTCTTTGAGTAACAGTCATTTGTATGTATACTTGCAAGTCAGACACTACTGTAATAATTTAATCTCTAGTTATGAAAAAAATTGGGTGTGGCATGATGTTGAACAATTGCTTAATATCCACCTTATCATCAGTATAGAGGGAATTGCATCTAAAAAATATTTATAAAGTCTATATTACTCCTAAAATGATATCTAAGTGGAAACAAGATGGCAGGGGTTTATATACCAAATGTAATTCTTCAAATGCAAATTTAGTAGTTATGGATTTTGCAAAACAAAAATGTTTCACAAAAGTCATAACTAAAATGTTACACAGTACACTAACACCCATAAACTACCTATTAACCCCTAAACCGCCACACTCCCGCAACGCAAATACTATAATAAACCTATTAACCTCTGCTGCCCACCCACATCGCCAACACTATATAAACCTATTAAACCCTAAACCGCCACCCCCCCCACATTGCCAACACTATAATAAAGTATTAACCCCTAAACCGCCAGCCCCTTACATCGCAACTAATAAACTGAACCTACTAACCTCTAAACCGCCGGCCCCCCACATCGCAACTAATAAACTAAACCTATTAACCCCTAAACCACCGGCCCCCCACATCGCAAAACACTAAATTAAGCTATTAACCCCTAAACCTCCCTAACTTTAAATTAAAAGAACAATATGTCACGCAACGCCGCTCTAGCTGTTGCTAGAGGTGCAGCGTCTCCTTACCTGCTCGTTGTCAGGGGATGTGTCGGGTCTGGATGCGTGCGACGCTGAGGTCATTGCCGTACACTCCTCTATCTGATGCCGGTCCGGATTCCTGTGGCACGAATCCTGCGCCTATGTAAGTTGCTCAGAATGATCTATCACTGCCCAAGTATAAGTGTTACTCTGTGTGCTCCTGGGTGTGATAGTTCGTTATTCTCTGGATTGCCTTATTGTTGTTGAACCCTGACTGTCTGACCACTCTGCCTGTTAACCCCTAAATTGTTGGATCGATATACTGCTGCTGAACTCTGCTTGTCTGACCACTCTGCCTGTTAACCCCCAAATTGTTGGATTGATATACTGCTGCTGAACTCTGCTTGTCTGACCACTCTGCCTTTTAACCCCTAAATTGCTGGATTGATATACTGCTGCTGAACTCTGCTTGTCTGGCCACTCTGTCTGTTAACCCCTAACTTGCTGGATTGATATACTGCTGCCAAACTCTTCTTGTCTTACCACTCTGCCTGTTAACCCCTAAATTGCTGGATTGATATACTGCTGCTGACCTCTGCTGTTCTGACCACTCTGCTTGATTAACCCCTATTGTTCTGGATTGCCTCTCTGTTGCCAAACCCTGCCTGCCTGACCATTCTAGTGGTTTATCTTTGGACTACTTTACCGTTGCCAAAGCCTGACTGCCTGACCCTTCTTGTGGTTTACCCCTGAACTGCCTTTCTCTGATTCCCTGCCTGTTGCCACCGAAGACTATAGTGCCTGTGGTGAGTGCCGCTTACCTCATCTTGCAAAGTTTCTCTGCTCTGGGATATTCCCTATCATTCCGGCTCGACACCGATATAAGAAGACTACTGGCTGAGTTCGGTCTGATAGTGGAGTATCACAAAAGCATTACATTATACTTGGGCCATGGAGCCAGAAGAGGTGGCAAAAGCAGTTTATCTTCAGGGACAGATGTTGGGAACCCACACCACACAGTTGCAGAGAGATTAAAAACTAGAGGCTATAACCGCTTAACTCTCTTCACTAGTTACAGTGAGGAATACTGCTCCTGTTGTTGTACCACCAGTCTCTGCTCCTAGTACTGTGGCTTCTTCCTCTGCTTCTGGACGTATACCCCGGATACCATTGCCTGACAAGTATGAAGGTACTACTGATTGAAGGGGTTTTCTTAACTAATGCAGGCTGCACTTCCGCAATGATCCTCACACATTTCAGTTTTACCAGTCAAGTGTCACCTTTATCATTTCTTTACTGAAAAACAAGGCCCTAGCCTGGGTCTCTCCCCTTTTGGAACAGAACGCTCCACTCCTGAAAGATGCTGATGTGTTCATTTCTGGACTAACTTCTGTGTTTGGGACTTCTGGCCATACTTCTGCTGCAGAATTTTCTCTCCTAGATCTCCGCCAGGGCAATAGAACTGTGCCACAATTTGCCATCGAGTTTCGCACCTTGGCACTAGAGACCAGTTGGGATGGCAGTGTCCTCAAGGCAGCCTTTAGGAGGGGTCTGCATGAACGCATCAAAAATGAACTCACTAATTGTGATATTCCCTCTTCTTTGGATGACTTTATAACACTTTGTATCAGTCTAGATTCTCGCTTCCAGGAGATACAAGCCGAGAGAGACCGAACTCTGAGAATCCTTCTCTCCGTCCTTCTATTCGTCCGCTTTCTGCAGTGCCCTCTAGCCCTTCAACTTCTCCAGCCACCACAGTAGAGGAACCCATGGATCTTTTCTCCTTCAAAACCTCAGAGTCTGAAAGACAGAGAAGAAGGAGATTGAGGCTATGCTTTTATTGTGGTTCTAACTCCCACCAACTAAAGAACTGTGACATTCGGCCAGGAAAAGGCAATGCTTAGGGGATAACACTGGGGTAACTCTAAGCATGATCTCTACTAAATCTCCTCACTCCTCTCAGATTCTGGTACCTGTTACCCTTACCTTTCCTTCATAATACTGTCCACACTCAAGCCTTCATTGATTCAGAGGCAGCTGGAAACTTTCTGGATCACCATTTTATGATTCAAGCTGTCTTGCCTCTTCTGCAGAAAAGACATTGCCTCAAAATAACTACTCTGGATGGCACCCCCCCCCCCCCCCCCTTGGTACAGGCTTGATCCATTTTGCGTCAGCACTCCTGACCCTGACTGTGGGAGACCTTCATACCGAACAGCTACAGTTCGAGGTCATTAATTCCCCAGCACAGCCACAGTTCGACTGGGCTGAAGGACAACTGGTCTCCTGGGGTACCTTGTGTTTCCACTCGCTAAAGTCACTCCTCTGCTCCACATCCCCATAGCCAGTATACAGACTCCTCCAAACATTTTCTAAGTATATGCGGGATTCACAGATGTGTTTGAAAAAAAAGCAGCCAACGTCCTGCCACCCCACCGTCCTTATGACTGCAAAATTGACCTCTTTCCCGGAGCCCCACTTCCTAAAGGGAGGACTTATCCATTCTCCAAACCTGAACCAAATCCATGGAGGAGTACATCCAAGAGAACCTAGCTAAAGGTTTCATTCGCCCTTCCTCCTCTCCTACTGGGGCAGGCTTCTTTTTCATCAGTAAGAAGGATGGTGGGCTCAGACCCTGCATCGACTACAGGCCCTTGAACAACATAACTATCAAGAATCACTATCCTATTCCTTTGATCACAAACTGTATGACTCACTTCAGGATGCTCGCTTCTTCACCAAGCTAGACTTACGTGGGGCATACAATCTGATTTGTATCTTTCCAGGCCACAAATGGAAGACCGCCTTCAACACAAAAACAGGGCATTAAGAATACCTTTGGGCTGTGTAATACCCCTGTGCTATCCTGGGCTCATGATAGTAAACTTTCAGGACATCCTGGTTTGACTAGGACTTTTAAGCATCTTCCCAAAAGTATGGTGGCCTACTAAAGTCTGACGCTCAGGATTATGTGAAAGCCTGCACAACTTGTGCTGCCAACAAGACTCCCTGATCCTCTCCTCCTGGCTTGATCCAACTATTGTCCATTTCCAAACAACCATGGACACACATAACTATGGACTTCATTGTGGACCTCCCACCTTCTGACCACCATACAGTTATCTGGGTTGTGGTGGATCAGTTCTCCAGACTGGCTCCCTAATGAAACTGCCTTCGGCCAAGGAATTATCATCTCTTTTTTTCTTGCATGTGGTACGACTTCATGGCATTCCTATGTATATTGTTTCCTACAGAGGTCCACAATTCATCTCTACCTTTTGGAGAGCCTTTTGCAAGTTGATTGGAACCACTGTTTCCTTGTCTTCTGGCTACCATCCTCAGACCAATGGACTAACTGCGAGAGTAAACCAGGATCTCGAGGCCTACCTTAGAGCCTTTGTCAATTCTCTCCATGCCAATTGGTCTGACTTGCTGCCCCTAGCCAAGCTGGCAAGAAACACTCATTGGCACTCGTCTCTAAGATGTTATCCATTTCAAGTTGCAGCAGGGTATCAACCTCGTGTCTTCCCTCTTTCTGCTCAGTCCACTGGGGTTCCTGCTGCAGACTGACAGGTTACTGAACTCACCACTCATTGGCAACATATTCGCTCTCAGTTATATTCAGCTGTTTCTAGATACAAGAAGTTTGCTGATCATCATAGAGCCTCTGTATGTGCCATCAAAGTAAGTGAACTTGTTTGGGTCTCTATTTAACATATTCGTCTACGTCAACTCTGTCAAAAACTATCTCCTGTTACCTACAAAGTGGCCTTGCCCAAACCCTACGCATACACCAAATCTTCCACATCTTTCTGTCAAATTATCAAAAATATATATATTATAGACTACTCATTATTTATATATAATTAATTTTTAAATTTTAAGTCATTATAACTAGCATTTTGGCGCTTCACATTGTCTTCTTTTTCCTTTGTGTCAATTTTGTTTTTCAGACTGGTTTTGGATTGCCAGTCATTGGATGTGAAGCTTAATTTAAAGGCAATATATTTTTTCAGCGCAAGGTTTTTTTGTTCTCCCTCCTCTACTTCCACAACTTTCTACTTAAGCCTTACATCAGGAATACATATACCCGACTCAGAGCTCCTCATCCTCCGCTCCTGGTCCATGGCGACCCTAAATATGAGGTTGCTAAGATCCTGGACTCCAGATACAGGTGCAGACAACTACAGTATCTTGTACATTGGAAGGGTTATTCTGTGGCGGATTGTTCCTGGGTTCCTGCCCGTGATGTACATGCTCCATCTTTGGTCTCCATATTCCATGTTGCTCATCCTTTGAAGCCGACTACCGGAGTGAACCCTTGAGAGGGGGGCTATGTCACGCCGTGCCATTCTAGTTGTTGCTAGGGGCGCAGCATCTCCTTCCCTGCTCATTGTAAGGGGCTGTCCGGATGCCCTGACGTCATCACTGCACGCTCCTCTCTCTGATGCTGGTCCATATTCCTGTGGCGTGAATCCTGCGCCTATGTAAGTTGCTCAGAACCATCTATTACTGCCCAAGTATAGGTGGTACTTTTTGTGCTCCTGTGTGTTATAGATGGTTATTCTCTGGATTGCCTTCTTGTTGTTGAACCCTGCGTGCCTGTTAATTCCTAAATTGCTGGATTGATATACTGCTGCTGAACTCTGCTTGTCTGGCCACTCTGCCTGTTAACCCCTAAATTGCTGGATTGATATATTGCTGCTGAACTCTGCTTGTCTGACCACTCTGCCTGTTAACCCCTAAATTGCTGGATTGATATATTGCTGCTGAACTCTGCTTGTCTGACCACTCTGCCTGTTAACCCCTAAATTGCTGGATTACTATACTGCTGCTGACCTCTGCTTGTCTGACCACTCTGCTTGATTAACCCCTTTTGTTCAAGTGGTTTACCTTTGGACTACTTTACCGTTGCCAAACCCTGCCTGCCTGACCCTTATTGTGGCTTACCCCTGAACTGCCTTTCTCTGATTCCCTGCCTGTTGCCGTCGAAGACTATCCTGCCTGTGGTTAGTGCCGCTTACCTCTCAGTTTCTCTGCTCTGGCATACTCCCTATCATTCCGGCTCAACGCCGGGATAAGAAGACTACTGGCCGAGTTCACTCTGATAGTGGAATATCCCACAAGCATTACACAATATAACTATCTTAAAATAAATAAAAAACTTACCTGTCAAATTAAAAAAAATAAGATTAAACTATAAATTAACCTAACATACCTATTCTAATAAAGTAAATTACAAATTAAAAATTCTAAATTACATCATTAAATAAACCTAACACTACAAAAAAAATATCAAAAAATCTATCATTACAAAAAAACCTACACTACGAAAAAATAAAAGAACCTAAATTACAAATTTAAATAAACTTAATACTACGATTTTTTTTAAAAAAAATCTAACAATAGTCTAAAAAAAAACTAAGTTACCCTTTGCTCCTAAAGGGGCATTTGTATGGGCATTTTTTACTGCCCATCCCTAGTCTAAAAAAAAAAACACCTAACAAAAAAAACTAACACTAACCCCAGAAAATCTACTCACTGTACCTGAAGTCCGGACATCCATCTGCATCCAGGCAGCTAGAAGTCTTCATCCAAGTGGTGACATCTCCATCCATTGCTGGGGCATCTCCTATCTTCATCCCGGTGGCGTGGAACTGTGGAGGCGCAGAGCTGTGGAGGTTCGGAGCATCGTCGTTGGTGGCGGTGCGGACATCCAGCATGGAGGATCCTCTTCATACAATCACCGCCGTACACTGAAACTTGAATGCAAGGTACCCGTTTTAAAATGGGGTACCTTGCATTCCTTTTGGCTGACATTTTCAAATCAGCCAAAAGGATCACTGCTACTGAAAGCCTATTGGCTGACATTTACAAATCAGCCATCAAGATGAGAGCTACTGAAATCCTATTGGCTTTTGCATTCAAACTTCAGTGTATGGCGGGTATGAAGAGGATCCTCCATGCACGATGCTCCTCGCCTCCACAGCTCTGCCCTTCCACAGCTCCACGTCACCAGGATGAAGATAGAAGATAATAGATTGGAAAGATTACCAATGGCACTACTTAAGTTTAAATGACCTATCTTATTATATAAGTAGTTGACTAGTATGGCCTATTCTATATATAGCCAACTAGTGTAGCTAAGTATGGGTGCTATGTTTATCAACTTGATTACTAAGCTAAAAAGAGAAAAAAGAACACACTTAATAAGCACTCCTAGGTCATATGGAGACAATATTGGTATAATAAAGTCATTAATGAAATCCAAGAATTGAGAGTGGGGAGACAAGAACTAAACTAAGGTTAAAATATAACTTTTATTGGGGTCAAAAAATAAAATAGGAAAATCAAAATTAAAAACACACTTAGGCTGCAACTGTAGTTAACTAAGCTTGACGTGACAATATCATGATAAACAAAGATATCCTCAGGCGATACTGCTATATTGAATAGTCACCCAATTTGGACTACCTGCCAATCGTCAAAAATCTATGGGTAGCAGTATTGACCCTGAAGATTAATATTTAGTAGGTGTGATACCCAGGTACGATTTAAGGAATCTAGCCCAGAGTGGCTAGATGTGTATATTGTCACTAATGATACTAACCACTGCTGTGAGTCACTGCTAGATTGCACCAGTAATGGTTCAATATTGATGGATATTTAACCCAGAATGTCTAGGTGTGTATATTGTCACAGATGATACTAATAGCCATTGTGAATCATTGCTCCATTACATCAATGCAGTTTCAATATTATCAAGTTACGGTTTCTACACCTGGTTTGGGTAACTTTGTACAGGTTGTTTTTATTATATATTTGCTCTTGATTGCACAAGTATCTAAAAACAACGAGTTATGCCTTTAGTTGAAGTAACTATATGCAGGTTCCTTGAATATGAGCAGACTCTTGTGACTATTCATTGGTGTTCGATTCACTGAAGTACTACTAACACAATTGATATTTGGAGCAGTAGTGTTTTAAGTTATCTGTGTTCACATATGATTGTGTATAACAAGTGAAACATATGTTGTGTGTTTACATTTGTACACTGTATAATCCCCGCAGAGTATCTAACTATAATAGATGTTGCCTTTGCAACTATCTGATCAAACCAGGTGGCAAATTTGAAAGACAAAGATTCCGATCTACTGATCTCAGATTCAGCAGCAGTATCGGGCAGATACCTCAATGGTTATGTTAGCAGCTGGGAGTAACTAATTAATGTAGAAGATACTTATTACCAGAACATCGATATTGGTGTATCCACTTTATTGTATAAAATCGGACAGCTATCAGTTACTGATTATGTGCTATCACCAACACAATGTTAGATATATATGAACTAGTCTGGGTATAATAAGTGTTACAAACGTAGCTTTATATTTGGATTTAATAAAGGACTGGATATCTTATTGTGACACATGTTAATATTGTCCCATTATGTAACGTCCCAAGTTCATGTGTCTATATGTTATACTTGTGACTTAGGAAAGAAATCTGAATGCGGTCAATTCACTTGCTCGGTTACCAAGGAGTTTTTGGTTGTCTATGTCAGCACGCGGGTATATACCAGCAAATAGAAAGTGTTTATCAGCTGTGGACTTTCACAAATACACTATTGCCTAGCTATAATTATAATTTAAAATTTCTGCGTTATCGTGTGCAGACAACCGCTGTATATATGACACCCAAATTCGCCTGATTGTATTCACACTATTGTGTATAGAGTTGTATGTGATAAATCTTGTAATCTGTAGCTGCTTATAAGAGTGGTGTACACTTTTGCACTCTCATTCACTCAGTTAATATATTTGTGTTCAACTCACTGAGATAATACCACCACAATTAATATCGGAAGCAGCAGTATTTTACATTATCTGTGTTCACATATGATAGTGTATCAACGAGTGAACTATATGTTGTGTACTTTCATTTGTACAATGTATAATCCCAGCAGAGTGTCTCAGTATAATGAATGTTGCCTTTACAATTATCTGATCAAACCAAGTGGCGAGTTTAAAAGACAAAGATTGAGATCTACTGATCTCAAATTTAACAGCAGTATCGGGCAAACAACTCTGTGGTTATGTTAGCAGCTGGGAGTAACAAATTAATACAGGAGGTACATATCACCAGAACTCCGGTATCGGTGTATCCACTTAGTTATGTAAAATTAGACAGCTGTCAGTTGCTGATTATATGCTTTCACCAATGCAATGTTAGATACATATAAACTAGGCTGGATCTATTGAATGTTACAAATGTAACTTTGTACTTAGGTTTAGTACAAGGCTGGATACCTTATTGTGACACATGTTGTCCCATTATATAACAACCCAAGTTCATATGTCTATGTGTTATACTTGTAACTTTGAAAGGAAAGCTAAGAGCGGTCGATTCACTTGCTCAATTACCAAAGAGTTTTTGGTTGTCTGTGTCAGTACACGGGTATATACCGGCAAGTAAAAAGTATTTATCAGCTGTGAACTGTCACGAATACAATAATGAATAGCGGTAATTACAAAATAATTTACGATTTCTGCATTATCGTGTACAACCAACCGCTGGTTATTGTAAATTTGACATCCAAATTCACCTAAGTCTATTCATACTATTTCGTATAGAGTTGTATGTGATAGATATTGTGATCTGTAGCTGCTTATAAGAGAGGTATACACTCTTACACTCTTGCACTCTCATTCACTCATTTAATTGAGTTTAAATGGATATTGCCAGTAGCCATTCATATGCCAAGGGTAAACTGTTTCTATGTCGATAATGAACATTAGTGAAGCATGGATTAGTATGATAGAAGACTACAGTAAAAAGATCGGAAGCTTAAGGCTTACTAAAAACATAGGAGCTCCTAGGACTCCTCACCATTGCCTTAAACGTCCCAAACATGTTTCGCCACATGCAGGTTTTTTTGTAATGATAGATTTTTTGATATTTTTTTTGTAGTGTTAGGTTTATTTAATTATGTAATTTAGGATGTTTAATTTGTAATTTATTTTATTTTATTAGAATAGCTATGTTAGGTTAATTTATAGTTTAATCTTAGTTTTTTTTATTTCACAGGTAAGTTTTTATTTATTTTAAGATAATTATATTGTCATTTTTAATTTAAAGTTAGGGGGTGTTAGGTTTAGGGGTTAATAGTTTAATTTAGTGTTTTTCGAAGTGGGGGGCTGGACGTTTAGGTGTTAATAGGTTTAGTTTATTAATTGCGATGTGGGGGGCCGGCGATTTAGTGGTTAAGGGGTTTATATAGTGTTGGCGATGTGGGTGGGCAGTGGATTATGGGTTAATAGCTTTATTTAATAGTTGCGATGTGGGGGGCTGGCGGTTTAGGGTTTTTTAGATTTACTTAGTGTTTGCGATGTTGGGGAGTGGTGGATTCAGGGTTAATAACTTTATTTAGTGTCAGTGATGTCGGGGAGCGGCAGGTTAGGAGTATTCAGACATCAATAGGGTTGCGTTACAGCGATCGCCATTGCGCAATCGCAGGTGTTTGTTTCTGAAATTTTCTGCCCATTGATGTCTATGAGCACTTAAAGTCAGGCTTTGGGTTTTGTGTGCTATGGAGCTTATCGCACCATACAGCACAACAAGAGAAGGTTTTTCAGTAAGTCGTAATAGCAGCGCTATGGAAAGTGCAATAACGCTCATTTTGTTGCGTTATTTAAGCACCCGGTATAACACACAACTTGTAATCTTGCTGTTTGTTATTTGACTTTTGGCTTCAGTAGGCCATGACACCAAAATTGTTTTAGAAGAATGTATTAGTAGATCGAAGGATAAAAAAAGGTGAAAATGAAAGAAAAAAAAAAAAAATCAACGCACACTACAACTAAAAAACAGAAGGGGACAAGAAGCGCAACCAGAATTCAAGTGTGTTTATTCACAGGTAGACACAAAAGCGCACATACAGTAATGCACTTACAAGATATCGAAATAAAAACAACAGCTTATAGATGTAGATGCAGATATACAGGAACCAGAATAGATCACCACAGTCCCACAGGATGATGTCTGGACCCCAAATGATAATGGCCTGTGATATCAGATAACTGGATATTTACCAGATATGCATAATGATAATATAAAACCTCAACGCGTTTCCCCCGTTTTGCGAAGCAGGCTTTTTCAAGAGGATGCTGCTGTTTTTATATCAATATCTTGTAAGTGCATTACTGTATGTGCGATTTTGTGTCTACCTGTGAATAAACACACTTGAATCCTGGATGCGCTTCTTGTCCCCTTCTGTTTTTCATCTTAATACCTGCTGAGCAAGAAAGAACTCAGCATCATTAAAGCTGCACTGCAAGGATCGCACACATCGTGCAGAGACATCATCACCCGGTGACTGGCATCTACACACTGGAACTGCACGTCGTTGGGATTTCCGATTCAGCTACAATGAGGAACGCTGGTATAGAGGAGAACCGAGTACACAATACTTACAACCACAAAAGTGGACTCAATCCGGAGCAGAGTGGGAGAGGTATTGTATCGGTATAACCCAGACATTGGCCACAATATCCCTCCTGTGTTCTATATCTGGTACACGCATTAGGATATTGTTTATGACTGACTAATATCGGTTATATATCTGTTTATTATTAACTCATATTTGTTCCTTTGTTTTATATATATATATATATATATATATATACATCAATTATCCACTTTTTTATCGTTATCTGTGAGGATTTTTTAGCGTGGAGTGTTTTTTCATGTGCAAACTACAACTAAAAGTTAGTAAAATTGAACTGCTGACCAGTGTTACTTATATTGTGAAAATCACAAGGGCTCAAATGCAGCTGTGACTTAATACAGTGAGCCCTTAGGGGTAGCATTATCAAGCAGCGGCTGCTGCAATCTACCCCTGAAGTTTCAGGTTCGCAACCTCTGAGGTGGCAAACAACAATCTTCCTGATCTGATACGATTGGGATGATTGACACCCCCTGCTAGCGGCTGATTGGCCGCAAATGTGCAGGGGGCGGCATTGCTCAAGCATTTCACCAGCTACAGCAGATCATGTCCATCAGACATTTGATAAATCTATCCCAATGTCTGGATTCCACATGAGTAGTATGTTTTTTCTTTAAATAATTTAAGTCCCCTCCCCTTGTACCATGTGACAGCCATCAGCCAAAAAAAACATATACGTATGAACTGTAAACTGATACACTACCAATAAGAGAAAAAAGGTTCTTTTTTATTAAAAAGTTTTGCTAAATAAACATTTATCAAAAGTGGTCCAGACCTTTAAAATATCATTACTTTTCTCAAAATTTGTTTTACTCATTACCAAAAAATCACAAATATAAATACAACAGCGTCCAAAATGGGAAAGTATTAACCCCTATCACCTATAAAACACAATATAAAACAACATCAATACAATAAACATAAGTACGTAAGAAAAATCCCCATATGAAATAGCAACATCACAATACAAAATACTATAAAATACCAAGGCCTAGATTTGGAGTTTGGCGGTAAAAGGGCTGTTAACGCTCCGCGGGCTTTTTTCTGGCCGCACCATACATTTAACTCTGGTATCGAGAGTTCAAACAAATGCTGCGTTAGGCTCCAAAAAAGGAGCGTAGAGCATTTTTACCGCAAATGCAACTCTCGATACCAGAGTTGCTTACGGACGCGGCCGGCCTCAAAAACGTGCTCGTGCACGATTCTCCCATAGGAAACAATGGGGCTGTTTGAGCTGAAAAAAAACCTAACACCTGCAAAAAAGCAGCGTTCAGCTCCTAACGCAGCCCCATTGTTTCCTATGGGGAAACACTTCCTACGTCTGCACCTAACACTCTAACATGTACCCCGAGTCTAAACACCCCTAGCCTTACACTTATTAACCCCTATTCTGCCGCTCCCGCTATCGCTGACCCCTGCATATTTTTTTTAACCCCTAATCTGCCGCTCCGTAAACCGCCGCAACCTACGTTATCCCTATGTACCCCTAATCTGCTGCCCTAACATCGCCGACCCCTATATTATATTTATTAACCCCTAATCTGCCGCTCCCAACATCGCCGCCACCTACCTACACTTATTAACTCCTAATCTGCCGAGCGGACCTGAGCGCTACTATAATAAAGTTATTAACCCCTAATCCGCCTCACTAACCCTATCATAAATAGTATTAACCCCTAATCTGCCCTCCCTAACATCGCCGACACCTAACTTCAATTATTAACCCCTAATCTTCCGATCGGAGCTCACCGCTATTCTAATAAATGTATTAACCCCTAAAGCTAAGTCTAACCCTAACACTAACACCCCCCCTAACTTAAATATAATTTACATCTAACGAAATAAATTAACTCTTATTAAATAAATGATTCCTATTTAAAGCTAAATACTTACCTGTAAAATAAACCCTAATCTAGCTACAATATAAATTATAATTATATTATAGCTATTTTAGGATTAATATTTATTTTACAGGCAACTTGGTATTTATTTTAACCAGGTACAATAGCTATTAAATAGTTAAGAACTATTTAATAGCTACCTAGTTAAAATAATAACAAATTTACCTGTAAAATAAATCCTAACCTAAGATATAATTAAACTTAACACTACCCTATCAATAAAATAATTAAATAAACTACCTACAATTACCTACAATTAACCTAACACTACACTATCAATAAATTTATTAAACACAATTGCTACAAATAAATACAATTAAATAAACTATCTAAAGTACAAAAAATAAAAAAGAACTAAGTTACAAAAAATAAAAAAATATTTACAAACATAAGAAAAATATTACAACAATTTTAAACTAATTACACCTACTCTAAGCCCCCTAATAAAACAACAAAGCCCCCCAAAATAAAAAATTCCCTACCCTATTCTAAATTAAAAAAGTTACAAGCTCTTTTACCTTACCAGCCCTGAACAGGGCCCTTTGCGGGGCATGCCCCAAGAATTTCAGCTCTTTTGCCTGTAAAAAAAAACATACCATACCCCCCCCCCCAACATTACAACCCACCACCCACATACCCCTAATCTAACCCAAACCCCCCTTAAATAAACCTAACACTAAGCCCCTGAAGATCTTCCTACCTTGTCTTCACCATACCAGGTTCACCGATCCGTCCTGGCTCCAACATCTTCATCCAACCCAAGCGGGGGTTGGCGATCCATAATCCGGTGCTGAAGAGGTCCAGAAGAGGCTCCAAAGTCTTCCTCCTATCCGGCAAGAAGAGGACATCCGGACCGGCAAACATCTTCTCCAAGCGGCATCTTCGATCTTCTTCCATCCGGTGCGGAGCGGGTCCATCTTGAAGCAGGCGACGCGGATCCATCCTCTTCTTCCGTTGTCTCCCGACTAATGACGGTTCCTTTAAGGGACGTCATCCAAGATGGCGTCCCTCGAATTCCGATTGGCTGATAGGATTCTATCAGCCAATCGGAATTAAGGTAGGAATTTTCTGATTGGCTGATGGAATCAGCCAATCAGAATCAAGTTCAATCCGATTGGCTGATCCAATCAGCCAATCAGATTGAGCTCGCATTCTATTGGCTGTTCCGATCAGCCAATAGAATGCGAGCTCAATCTGATTGGCTGATTGGATCGGCCAATCGGATTGAACTAGATTCTGATTGGCTGATTCCATCAGCCAATCAGAAAATTCCTACCTTAATTCCGATTGGCTGATAGAATCCTATCAGCCAATCGGAATTCGAGGGACGCCATCTTGGATGACGTCCCTTAAAGGAACAGTCATTCGTCGTTCAGTCGTCGGTCCGGATGGATGTTCCGCGCTGGAGGTCTTCAGGATCCTGCCGCTTCGCTCCGGATGGAAGAAGATCGAAGATGCCGCTTGGAGAAGATGTTTGCCGGTCCGGATGTCCTCTTCTTGCCGGATAGGAGGAAGACTTTGGAGCCTCTTCTGGACCTCTTCAGCACCGGATTATGGATCGCCAACCCCCGCTTGGGTTGGATGAAGATGTTGGAGCCAGGACGGATCGGTGAACCTGGTATGGTGAAGACAAGGTAGGAAGATCTTCAGGGGCTTAGTGTTAGGTTTATTTAAGGGGGGTTTGGGTTAGATTAGGGGTATGTGGGTGGTGGGTTGTAATGTTGGGGGGGGGGTATGGTATGTTTTTTTTTACAGGCAAAAGAGCTGAAATTCTTGGGGCATGCCCCGCAAAGGGCCCTGTTCAGGGCTGGTAAGGTAAAAGAGCTTGTAACTTTTTTAATTTAGAATAGGGTAGGGAATTTTTTATTTTGGGGGGCTTTGTTGTTTTATTAGGGGGCTTAGAGTAGGTGTAATTAGTTTAAAATTGTTGTAATATTTTTCTTATGTTTGTAAATATTTTTTTATTTTTTGTAACTTAGTTCTTTTTTATTTTTTGTACTTTAGATAGTTTATTTAATTGTATTTATTTGTAGCAATTGTGTTTAATTAATTTATTGATAGTGTAGTGTTAGGTTAATTGTAGGTAATTGTAGGTAGTTTATTTAATTATTTTATTGATAGGGTAGTGTTAAGTTTAATTATATCTTAGGTTAGGATTTATTTTACAGGTAAATTTGTTATTATTTTAACTAGGTAGCTATTAAATAGTTCTTAACTATTTAATAGCTATTGTACCTGGTTAAAATAAATACCAAGTTGCCTGTAAAATAAATATTAATCCTAAAATAGCTATAATATAATTATAATTTATATTGTAGCTATATTAGGGTTTATTTTACAGGTAAGTATTTAGCTTTAAATAGGAATCATTTATTTAATAAGAGTTAATTTATTTCGTTAGATGTAAATTATATTTAACTTAGGGGGGTGTTAGTGTTAGTGTTAGACTTAGCTTTAGGGGTTAATACATTTATTAGAATAGCGGTGAGCTCCGGTCGTCAGATTAGGGGTTAATAATTGAAGTTAGGTGTCGGCGATGTTAGGGAGGGCAGATTAGGGGTTAATACTATTTATGATAGGGTTAGTGAGGCGGATTAGGGGTTAATAACTTTATTATAGTAGCGCTCAGGTCCGCTCGGCAGATTAGGAGTTAATAAGTGTAGGCAGGTGTCGGCGACGTTGAGGGGGGCAGATTAGGGGTTAATAAATATAATATAGGGGTCGGCGGTGTTAGGGGTAGCAGATTAGGGGTACATAGGGATAACGTAGGTGGCGGCGCTTTGCGGTCGGAAGATTAGGGGTTAATTATTTTAAGTAGCTGGCGGCGATGTTGTGGGGGGCAGGTTAGGGGTTAATAAATGTAATATAGGGGTCGGCGGGGTTAGGGGCAGCAGATTAGGGGTACATAAGTATAACGTAGGTGGCGGTCGGCAGATTAGGGGTTAAAAATTTTAATCGAGTGGCGGCGATGTGGGGGGAGCTCGGTTTAGGGGTACATAGGTAGTTTATAGGTGTTAGTGTACTTTAGGGTACAGTAGTTAAGAGCTTTATGAACCGGCGTTAGCCAGAAAGCTCTTAACTCCTGCTATTTTCAGGCGGCTGGAGTTTTGTCGTTAGAGCTCTAACGCTCACTTCAGAAACGACTCTAAATACCAGCGTTAGAAAGATCCCATTGAAAAGATAGGATACGCAATTAACGTAAGGGGATCTGCGGTATGGAAAAGTCGCGGCTGAAAAGTGAGCGTTAGACCCTTTAATCACTGACTCCAAATACCAGCGGGCGGCCAAAACCAGCGTTAGGAGCCTCTAACGCTGGTTTTCACGGCTACCGCCGAACTCCAAATCTAGGCCCAAATCTGCTGACCTTCAATACAAAAACTTAAGGGTGATGCTATATATATATATATATATATATATATATATATAGTGAACTCTTGCACATGCTTCTTAGTAGGAACTGGTGCCACAGAAAGTGTGCATATAAAAATATTGTGCACATTTCGATAATCAAAGTAAGTTAGAAAGTGTTTTAAAAAACTCTTTTTGAATTATCAAAGTTTCATTTTAACTTAAATGTCTCTAAAGTGATGGAAAACCCCCACCCCCAAAACCCACACAATAAAAATAAAGTAAAACCTAATCTACCCATTGCCCTGAAAAGGGCATATGTATGGGCATTGCCCTTAAAAGGGCATTCAGCTATTTTGCTGCCCATTAAAAATAAAAAATGTCTATTCTAAAAAGAGAAACTCATCCCAAAACGAAAAGAAAAAAAATTACACAATATAACAAACGAATTATCAAAAATAATAACATATATTTTTATTCTATTTTTAAAAAAAACACCCCAAAATAAAAAACCTAATCTATAATAAACTACCAATAGCCCTTTAAAGGGCCTTTTGTAGGACATTGCCCTAAGTTAAACAGCTCTTTTATCTGAAAAAAAAAATACAAATACCCACCTAACATTACAACCCCACCCACCCCCAAAGCCACAAAATAAAAAAAAATATCTAAAAATAACTAATCTACCCATGGCCCTGAAAAGAATCTCAGTAGCTCTCATCCTATTGGCTGATTTGAATTTCCAAAATCAAATCAGCCAATAGGAATGCAAGGGACGACATTTTGAATCACGTACCTTGCATTGAAGATTCAGTATGCGGCGGTGACCGTATGAAGAGAATGCTCCGTGCCAGGATCAAGATAGAAGATGCCGCCTGGATGAAGATGGAGCCGTCTTCTGCCTGGATAAAGATGGAGCCGTCTGGATGAAGATGGAGCCGCCGGGATAAAGATCCTTCAAGTGGGACTTCAGCAACTGTAAGTGGATCTTCGGGGGTTAGTGTTAGTTTTTTGTGTAGTTTTTTTTTTTAGTTTAGGGTTTGGGCTTTTCGTAAAAGAGCTAAATGCCCTTTTCAGGGCAATGCAAACGAGCTTAATGCCCTTTTAATGGCAATTCCCATACAAATGCCATTTTCAGGGCAATTAGTAGATTAGGTTTTTTTTAGAGTTAGGTTTTTTATTTTGGGGGGTTGGTTGGGTGGTGGGTTATACTGTTTGGGGGTCTTTGTATTTTTTTAAAGGTATAAGAGATGTTTTTTATTTTGGGTGGGCTTCTTTATTTTTATAGGGCTATTAGATTAGGTGTAATTAATTTTTACTTTTTATAATTTCATTTGTTATTTTTCGTAATTTAGTTTTTGTTATTTTTTGTAATTTAGTATTTTTTATTTTTTGTAATTAGATAGTTTGTAATTTTTATAGTAGTTTTAGGAATTTTTTAATGTGTAATATAGTTTATTTAATTGGTAGTTAGTTTAATTATAGTTTAATAGCTATATTAGTTTAATTGTTAGCTTAAACTTAGTTTTTTTAATTTGACAGGTAAGTTTTAATTTAATTTAATATAGGGAAATTGTAATTTTAACCCCTTAATGACAACTGACGTACCAGGTACGTCATGCATTAACAAGCAGTTAATGACAATGGACGTACCTGGTACGTCAGTTGTCTAACAGAGTGCTGGAAGCGATCACAAATGCTTCCAGCAGCTCTGAGGGTATTGCAGTGATGCCTCGATATGGAGGCATCCTGCAATACCATTTTACAAGCCCCCGATGCAGAGAGAGCCACTCTGTGGCCCTCTCTGCACCGGTAGCGATAGTGCCGGGTGTGAGGGTGAGCACGCGCGTGCACGATGCGCGCGTGTGCACGTGAGCATGCATGTGCGCGTGCACGTGCGCGTGCGCTTGTGCGTGTGCACGTGCACCCATTAGCCACACTGACACCAATGAATGAGGGCAGAAAGGGGAAAAAAAGGGATTTTTTAAAAAAAAAAAAAAATATAAAAGGATCTGGGAGGGGGTGGGGGTGGGGGTATTATGGGGGGCTGCTACACTACAGAAATAGTTTTTTTAAGTAAAAATAAAATAAAAATACTTTTTGGGGGGTTTTTGGGGCCAAACTGGGTACTGGCAGAAAGCTGCCAGTACCCAAGATGGTGGTAATTTGGTAGGGGAGAGGGTTAGAGAGCTGGAGGGGGGATCAGGGAGGTTGGGGCTAAGGCAGGGGTCCATCACAGCTAAAATACTTTATTATTTTTATTTAAAAAAAAAAAACCTCTTTTATTTAGTACTGGCAGACTTTCTGCCAGTACTTAAGATGGCGGGAACAATTGTGGGGTGGGGGAGGGAAGAGAGCTGTTTGGGAGGGATCAGGGGGTGGGATGTGTCAGGTGGGAGGCTGATCTCTAAAATTAACCCTGCAAGCTCCCTACAAGCTACCTAATTTAACCCCTTCACTGCTGGGCATAATTAACGTGTGGTGCGCAGCAGCATTTAGCGGCCTTCTAATTACCAAAAAGCAACGCCAAAGCCATATAAGTCTGCTATTTCTGAACAAAGGGGATCCCAGAGAAGATTTTACAAAAATTTCTGCCATAATTGCACAAGCTGTTTGTAAATAATTTCAGTGAGAAACCTAAAATTGTGAAAAATGTTAAGTTTTTTTTTTTATTTGCTCGCATTTGGCGGTGAAATGGTGGCATAAAATATACCAAAATGGGCCTAGATCAATACTTGGGGTTGTCTACTACACTACACTAAAGCTAAAATGAACCCTACAAGCTCCCTACAAGCTCCCTAATTAACCCCTTCACTCCTGGGCATAAAACACGTGTGGGGCGCAGCGGCATTTAGCGGCCTTCTAATTACCAAAAAGCAACCCAAAAGCCATATAAGTCTGCTATTTCTGAAAAAAGGGGATCCCAGAGAAGCATTTACAACCATTTGTGCCATAATTGCAGAAGCTGTTTGTAAATAATTTCAGTGGGAAACCTAAAGTTTGTGACAAATTTTGTGAAAAAGTGAACTTTTTTTTTTTTTTGTTCGCATTTGGCGGTGAAATGGTGGCATGAAATATACCAAAATGGGCCTAGATAAATACTTTGGGTTGTCTTCTAAAAAAAAATATATACATGTCAAGGGATATTCAGGTATTCCTGACAGATATCAGGGTTCCAATGTAACTAGCGCTAATTTTGAAAAAAAGTGGTTTGGAAATAGCGAAGTGCTACTTGTATTTATTGCCCCATAAATTGCAAAAAAAGCAAAGAACATGTAAACATTGGGTATTTCTAAACTCAGGACAAAATTTAGAAACTATTTAGCATGGGTTTTTCTTGGTGATTGTAGATGTGTAACATATTTTGGGGGTCAAAGTTAGAAAAAGTGTGTTTTTTTCCATTTTTTCCTCATATTTTTTTTTTTTTTTTTTTAGTAAATTATAAGACATGATGAAAATAATGGTATCTTTAGAAAGTCCATTTAATGGCAAGAAAAACGGTATATAATATGTGTGGGTACAGTAAATGAGTAAGAGGGAAATTACAGCTAAACACAAACACTGCAGAAATGTAAAAATAGCCATTGTCATTAAGGGTAAGAAAATTGAAAAATGGTCCGGTCATTAAGGGGTTAATATAACGTTAGGCTGCATTAGTTTTAGGGGTTACTAGTTTAAATTAGTTTATTGCGATGTGGGGGGCTTTCGGTTTAGGGGTTAATAGTTTAATTTAGTATATTTAGTTGAAGGGGTTAATAGGTTTATTATAGTGGCGGCGGTGTAGGGCTTAATAACTTTAGTATAGTGGGGGCGATGTGGGCGGATGGCAGATTAGGGGTTAATTATATTTAAATAGTGTTTGCGATGCAGGAGGGCGGCGGTTTAGGTGTTCATAACTTTATTATAGTGGTGACGATGTCTGGGAGCGGCGCAATAGGGGTTAATAAAAAAAATAATTTTTTAAAAAATATTTTTTATTGAAACAAAATTGCAAACCATAAGAGAATTAAAAACAGTGACATTCATTACATGTTCAGATAAATTTCAATTTGTTCCATAATAAAAAATAGAATTGGATATTAACAGTTTTTAGAAAAGAACCTCATAATTCCAGATGTTCTCTCTTCCCTACCCACACCTGTAGGCAAACTTCATGCTACCATGTAATAAAGACAAGCGGACAGAGCTAATGGCCGTGCACAAGCATATTTGTTATATCACAGACATATTTATAATTTGCCAACAATAAATCTCACAATTTCTGTCTCTCGTATCTATGCGTAATAATACCTCGATGTGCTGCTCGCCAAGGGTTTTGTAAATAAGTCCTCAGCAGGGAGAGAGGAGAAGAACGAGAAGAGGAAAGAGGGAAGAAGAAGAGGAAAAAAAAACATGTAGAAGGGCCATGCCTTTCTGAATGACAGGGGAAAGGGAGGGGAGAAAAAGAAAAAAAGGGGGGTTAATACATTTTATTAGTGGCGGCGATGTGGGGAGCGGCAGATTAGTGGTTAAAAACTTTAAAATAGTGTTTGCGATGAGGGAGGGCCTCAGTTTAGGGGTTAATAGGTATTTTATGGGTGTTTAGTGTACTTTGTAACACTTTAGTTATGAATTTTATGTAACAGTTTTGTTGTGTAAATCTCATACATACAGTTACTCAGATGGCGGGAGGGGGGAGACGCTGAGACGTGACAGAGGAGGCTAAGAGACTTGCGGGCCAGGAGGCTCCTTCAGCATGCGGTATACCAACTAAACTAGCACTGTGGAGGAGAGGATAGTGGTCTGCTAGAGAAAGTGGATGATGGTTGGCGGTTTGAATGGCGATCGCCCCGCACACAGGAGAGCCGGCTGCTGGTTTACAGATAAAGGATCCTGCAAGCTCATCTTGCAATCAGATAAGACTTGAACCCCCAGAAGAAAAGCACTAAGGCAAATCAAGGTATGGCTAGGGCTGAGCAGTAGAAAGCCACAGTCTTGGAAAGACTGGCTAAATGTCCTGTATCAAGGAAGGGGTAAGACTCTTTAACTTTCTTTATCTGCCTTTGAAGGGAAGGGAGAAGGAAAGGACCCTATGTGCCATTTTTTTTACATTTAACCCTATCTTCAGATATTTGCAAAGCGTATTCCTAGACATAAAGAAATAATGTGGTATAAAAGAACCTGGGTTCTAAGGGAATATACATCTGTGAAAAGGTAGCAACCAGTTATATTTCTCTATGATGCATACATTCAATATAAGCAGGAGCTGGCTGCGAATGCTGTGAATGCAAATTTATCAGGTTAATGGATAAATACTTAAAGGGACAGTATACTATAAAATTGTTTTTCCGTTAATGTGTTTCCAATTACTTTTTTTACCAGCTGAAGAGTGTAAAATGTATGAGATTTACATTTTAAGGCTTTTTTGGTGTATACTGATTTTGTGTTTTGAAGCCACAACCTAATAAAATGGGTTGAGCTTGTAGGTATAATCAGATCTCATTACTTTATCACAATTTGTACATATACATGATTCATAATCTTATATCTGTCCGTAAAACAATCACCAATACTTGGAGAGAACAATGGAAAATTAACATTTTATTTCTTCTCTTCTATATCTCTTCTATAACCCACTGGGAGTGTAATTTCTTCTACTGGCTGTGTTTACACAGCTTGACCTTGAGGAGGATAGAAGTGAAGCTAATCTTATAGCGGTACAAATATCAGCTTTAATTTTACCTAAAATTGAAGAAATCAATATAAGATTAACTACAGTAATTGAAGAACTTAAAAGCCAGAATACCTGAAATAGAGCAGAGGCTCTCAGATTCTGAAGGCAAACAAAACAAAATGGAGCCTAAGATTGACACTTTAATTAAACATAATATAATCTTAACCTCTAAACTGGAAGACATAGAGAACAGAAGTAAGCGGAACAATTTAAGAATAATAGGCCTACCAGAAGATATAAAAGTTGATGAACTGCACTCTACCACACCTGCTGAATCTAGAGGGAGGAAAATCCTTTCTTGTTACTGAAAGAGTTCATAGAATAGGAAGAGACCCTGACCTAAACCATCAAAGTTTAACCAAACCACGCCCGGTCATTGCTAAATTATTACATTTTTGGGCTAAGATGGAACAATTAAGGGTTTACAGGAAGAAGCAACAGCTATACTTTAAAGAAAGGAAAATTCTTCTCTTTCAGGACTTCTCCTTTGAAACTTCTACTAAAAGTAGACTGTTTTCTAACATATGTTCACGTTTGGTTAAGGAGGGTAGATTTTTTTTCTCTCCTGTACCCAGCTAAACTGAAAATTAACTTGGGCAACTCCTCGTATGTGTTTGACTCCCCAAAACAAGCTCAATCCTTTTTACTTAAAGGGGCAGTCTATTATAAATTAAACTTTCAGTATTCAGATAGGACTTTTAATTTTAATCGACTTTCCAATTTAATTTTATCATCAAATTTGCTTTTTTCTCTTGGTATTCTTAGTTTAAACTAAACATAGGTAGTCTCATATGCTAATTTCTAAGCCTTTGAGGGCTGCCTCTTATCACATGCTTTTTAAATCTCTTTTCAACACAAAGAGACAGAAAGTACACGTGGGCTATATAGATAACACTGTGTTCAGGCACAGGGGGTTATTTAAGATCTAGCACAATACAATGCTAAATTTAAGACAATAGATAGTAAACAGTCACAGTCATGTGATCAGGGGGCTGGAAGAAGGTTCCTAGATACAAGGTAATCACAGAGGTAAAAAGTATATTAATATAACTGTGTTGGTTATGCAAAACTGGGGAATGGGTAATAAAGGGAGTATCTATCTTGCATGAGTAGATTCATACAATTGTTTATGAGTAAATAAATATATATATTTTTATTTTTTTATTTTGTTCTCAAAGTGAAATGTTCTAGGATATAAAAGGGTGATGTCTAGCTGTCATTACACTGTGAATTAATGTATGATTATCATTGTATCTTATTGATACATATAATCTTTTTAGGAGTAACTATAAAGAATGTGCAATAACACAAAGTAATTTGTTTGATAAAGTATAAGGCACTGTTTATGCGGTATCAAACTGGGAATTGAGTTGAGTTGATTAGTGCACCCGCTGATATATAAAACTCTTTGATAGGAGAAACTGGGGAAATAATATGGCTGTTTAATTTAGGATGTAATTTGCTTAAGGGATTTTTCTTTTAAAAAAGTATTTGATGAAGAGTTTGAAAATTAACACTAGAATGATTAGTAGTTATCATCATAGAATAACACAAACAAACTGATATTCAGTATGACACATCTCAAAATAACATTTGGGTTAAAACATATTGGATTGATGTAGGATCCAGGTAAGATTATTGGGGGGGGGGGGTTATTTTAATTTTTTTTGTCTTTTTTTAAGTGAAATGTTTTAGGATATAAGAGGGTAATGTCTAAATGTAACAATATAGTGTGTACAGTAACACAAAAACTATAAGGCACTGTTTATGTGGTATCACTGTGAATTGAGTTAAGCTGATTACTGCATCCGCTGATATATAAAACTCTCTGATAGGAGATTAGATATTGGGGAAATCACGTGATTGTTTTATTCAGGATGTAATTTGCTTAATATGAAAGGATTTTTTTTTAAACAAGCACTTGATGAAGAGTTTGAAAATTAATTTGATTGATTAGTAGTTACCATCATGGAATAACATAAAGAGATTGATACTCAGAATGACACATATCAAAATAATATTTGGGTTAATACACATTGGATTGATGTAGGATGCAAGTTAGATTATGGGGTTTTTTTGTTTTGTTTTTTTTGGGGTTTTTTTTTGGGAGATAGAAGCTAGTTTGGGAAAACAACGGATTAAAAGACGGTCAAAGACACAGAGAATAACAGTAGTTACTATGTTTATTATGATTAAAGAAACTGTTATATTAAGTTTTAAAATTAGTGTGTGTATATATGTATGTTTATGTATGTACATAGATACATTTACAGCTTTTTTTTTTCTCCCCCTCTATTCCCTCTCTCTCTCTCTCTAACTCTTCAGCCTCCCTTCCCTCCACCTCTTTTGTTTTTGGTCTTTCTATAAATAATGGTTAAAGCCATTTCATAGAATGTGGGAGGAATCCATTCCCCGATTAAGTGAAAGGCTATCCTGAATTATTTGAGTAAATCTCTCGGATGTTGAACACTCAAAAATCAGAGCTAGATGGTTTGGAGAGGTCTTCTACTCATCATTCTCTAAGGCCGCAAGAGGGGTAGCAATATTGATTAACTGTATTTTGAAATACAAAATAAAACAGATAATAAAAGATAGGGAGGGGAGATTTTTATTTTAAAACTTTATAATAGATGGTAAAGATTATGTATTTGGAAATATCTATGGTCCCATTAACTCGGACTGAAAGTTTTGCAGGAAGATATTTAACATTCTAAATAAATTTACAGATAATAATTTAATTCTGGCAGGAGATTTTAATGCTACGCCCAACTCATTCCTGGATAGAAAGAAATTATCTTCAGTATACAAAAATGCTGGGACAAAGAAATCACAAATAAAATATGAAGCAAAGATTTTCTCTACCTTTAGTTCTCAATATAAAATAGTGGACGTATGGAGACTCTTAAACCCAAATAGTCTTGAATATACATGTCTCTCTAAAACTCATAGCACTCTATCCAGGTTGGATATTTTTTTAATTTCGGAATGTTTGGTATCAAGGATCAAGGAATCTAAGATCATGGAATTTGTTCTTTCAGATCATGCACCAGTTCTTCTTGTCCTTGATGAACCACTCAAATCCAATTACTATACTTTCTTTTTTCCTCTGTACCGATCCAACTCTGTTAGAAATTTCCTAAATCAAAAAATGGAAGGCTAATGAAGAATATAAAACTAATGCTCCAATTTTTTGGGAAGCAGCCAAGGTTACACTGAAGGCAGAAATGTCATCTTATGTGATAAAACTAAAAAGAGAACACAGGGCAAGAAATAACAAGCTTGCATCTGAACTCATTTTAGCCTACGCAGCATTTAGGAAAATTCCATCTAGAAGAAATAGAGATAGATATTTCTTAATCAAGAAAGAGAGAGAGCAATATTTATTACAGTCAGCACAAGAATCTATTAATAAAAACATGATACAATTTGACAAATTTGGGAATAAGCTAGGGAGATATCTCTCAAATCTGTTTAAAGGGGTCAAGAAAAGGAAATCGATTCTAGCCATCACGAATGGGAAGGAAACTACCAATAAAGTAGAAGAAATTATATTCCTATTTCAGGAACATTTTAGAAAACTATACACCTCAAAAAAGCCTTTGAAAGAAGACATTACCAACTATTTCAAGGAATTAAAGCTCCCCAATATTTCCGAGGAGGAGTTAAAATGTTCGAATTATTGCATTGCCAGTGATGAAATCATAGATACAATAAAATCTATGAAAAAAGTGAAAGCGCCAGGCCCAGATGGCCTCCCACTGGAATTGTATTCAATAATGAGAGAGGAGTTTACCCCTGTCTTGAAGGAGCTATGTGGACAATACTATTCCCACAATCTTAAAATCACTGAACAATTTAAGGTGGCAAATATCATTATTATTCCAAAAGAGGATAAGGATCATGTGGAGGTTTCATCTTAAAGACCTATCTCCCTTCTAAATCTTGATTACAAGATACTTTGGCAAGGAGACTAAAAAAATATTCTACCAAAACTTCTTCATCCGGACCAGGTGGGTTTTGTGATGGGTAGAACCTCGGAACTTAATATAAGGACACGTTATCTGCCAATATAGTAAAGAGGGGGAGGTCAGAAGTTTCTGCTCTGCCGGAGGCCTTCCTGTTGCCCTTGGATGCAGAGAAGGCCTTCGACAGAGTGGAATGGCACTTCATATGTGAAGACTTACTCCACTTTAGGGTTTGGTGGCAACTTTTTAGATCTTATTCCTAATAGTTATTCAGATGCCAGTGCCACCTTACTGGTTAATAATAATATCTCATCCTCTTTTCCGCTTTTCAGAGGAACTAGGCAGGGTTGTCACATGTTACCACTTCTCTTTGACTTGATTTTAGAACCCTTGGCTATGAGGTTGAGGGATAGTATAATAGGACATAGAATTGGTAAAGATTATTTTCAAATTTTATTGTTTGCAGATGATCTATTGTTGTGCATAACTACTCCAGATAAAGATTTGAATGGAATTAGAAATCAATTAGAATAATATAGTAGGGCTTCAGGATATAAGATAAACCAATTTAAAGTCCAAAATCCTTTGGTTAAAGAAAGTCAACCTAGATCAGAAATATCCATTCATAGAAACTGAATCATTAAAATATCTGGGCATATATTTATCTGCCAGTCCTAGTAAATGGTATAAAGAGAACATCATGACCATTCTTCAAGATATTATAGATAAAATGAAAAACTGGGCTAAACTCCCTTTATCACTGTCAGGTAGAGTTGCAGCGTTAAAGATGTTTACACTACCTAGAATATTATACACTTTACGGATGTTTCCTATATTAATTAAGAAACATGATACAAATAGATTCTTGAAAGCCTTGTGATATCTTCTCTGGCAGGGTAGGAAGTCCAGGATCAAGTTGGAGAAGTTATTTCTTCCCTATAATAGAGGAGGTCTAGCGTTACCAAACTTACAACTATATAATTATGCAATATTATTAAGATTGCCTTTAGATTGGCTATTTCACTCCTACAAATACAGAAGTTATAATATGGATACAAAAATATGTGATCCCTTTGCTTTAGAGTTCATTCTTCATGCTCCCAATAAAGAATTAGGACACAATATACATTCACGTCCACTATTTAGAGATGTTTTGAAGGTGTGGAGAAGCTCAATGAAATTATTAGGTATGGAATGTAAAGCTTCCAAATGCCCTCCCCCCCCCCCTTACTTGGTAATAAACATTTTTTACCGTGCTTTCATAACAACTGTTTCCAATTATGGAAAGACAAACAAATATCCAATATAGGGCATTTAGTGGACTTTACAAATAATCAAATATTCTGCTACGATGAATTTCAAAGGAAATATAACATCCCTATTTTTTACAAGTAAAACATTATATAACTCAAGTGATTAAGAGCTCTCAAAACTTCTTTTGTAAACACCCATTAATGGACCATCCAAAAATTAGGGGAGGATCAATATCACTCATTTATAAAATACTAGAAACTGCCTTAGCGAAGGATCTGGTGGAAATTGTATAAAAGTATCCCTGCTCCCAATAATGCCAAGAATATAAGAAAAAGCCTAAATACCACACAATATTGAATAAAAGTGGCTACATTGAGGAAGTCCCAGTTTAGACTCATTCAAACTGATTACATCACACTGGGAGAGCAAAGAAGTGGAATAAAGAGATCAGTAATATATATATCAAGTGCTCATGGTAAAACCCAAGTATTCTACATCTACTATATGAGTGTCCTAGTCTGAATCAATTTTGGATAACATCAGGTTACCTCCTCACAAGAATACTAGATAGAAAAATCTTTCTTGAGATAGAAAAGCCTGCAGGCTCGCCAGAAACACGGGCCCTCAAGCTCCACCCGGAGCTTGATAAATGGGCCCCATAATCTCAATTGATCTGGGGGGGGAGTGGGGGGGAGTGAAGGGAGGTGGGAGGTGTGATGTGTTTTAAGGTAATTTTTTTTTCCCCCAGGTTAGGAACTTAGGTAAGGAGGAATACTAATAGATGGACATTAGGGCATTAGGGATATATTGATTTTATGATTGATTTAAGATGTTAAATTGTGAAGCATACAGAGATTTGGTGAATGAGTCTCCATTTTGTTCTAAAGCGGAGTGGTTTATTGTATCTACTGAATCAATATTGTAAAGGAAAGAGGGGGATAAAACAAAATGAAAAAAATAAATGTATCCCTACCCTGTGAATTGATCTATGTCCATATCAGTGTACTTATATAGACATTATTTGTACTTATGTTTATAAAGAATAAATAAAGATCTTGAAGGGGGAAAAAAGTACAGTTACTCTCAAAAAAATATGAAATCTAATAACAATTATTTAAAAAAAAATCCACAAAAACTTATAAGGGTTCAAAGATATGAGGTCTCAGGCAAATGGCTTTAACATTGACATACATATATATATATATATATATATATATATATATATATATATATATATATATATATATATATATATATATATATATATATATATATATATATATATATATACATATACATATATATATATATGTGTGTGTGTTTATATGTATGCTTTATATGTATTTATATGTGTATATATGTATTTAAAGACATATATACACATATATACATATAGATACATATGTACACAAATATAGACACACACACATATATATATATATGTATATGTATATATATATATATATATATATATATATATATATATATATGCATTTATATATATATGCATTGGAGTCCGAAAACATGTAAAAACATATTTATGCAATATTTATATTTAATAAAGTATTATACTGTGTATTTACTGTAAATATTCCACATTCCAATGTTCTGCACAAAGCAGAATATGCTCTATGTATTTTTAAATAGATATTCACATATTTTTCTGTATGTATTTATATCTTTATATAAGCCTAAATATATATACTGTATATATATATATATATATATATATATATATATATATATATACTGTGTATATATATATATATATATATATATATATATATATATATATATATATATATATATATATATATATATAATATATATATATAAATATATAATATATATATATAACCAAAACACCATCAGATATATGTAAAAATATGTATTTATGAATAAATAGAACATATTCTGCTATGTGAAGAACATTGAAATGTGAAATATTCATAATTTGATGACGGATGAGCGCACTTAAGAAAATGGGATCATGTTTGTGTGCGAGTAGGGTGTTTTTTCTCCACTTTTTTTTCTCCGTTGACTTCTATGGGGGAATATGTTATCACACGCGCTATATAGTAAGTTCGGCTTTTTACACGCGTCGGGTTAGCATGCAAGAGAAAATAGTTTACTTTGCCTCATAATACGAGCGCTACCCGATGCACACAAAAATCTTACTTTGAGTGGGAGCTTTAAATAGCACTCCACTTGCCCTAAGAAGGGTAATAATCCTTTATTTGTAGAGTCTTACCATCAAATGTCACTTTTAAATACTGCCTATAAAAGAGAACAATTGGGAGTGTAAAAGAGAACACTGGGAGTGTAATTTCTTCTGCTGGCTATGTTTGCACTCATTTTCTGAAGCCAAAACCTAATTATAGAAAAGTTCAATATAGGTAGGGATACAACCCGCAAAATCGGTTATTTAAAAAACTAATATAAATGTAAAGAAGCTATTTGTAAACAACCTAATACATTTGAGCAGGTAAAATGGATCATTGTGAACAAATTTAAGGGGGAAAAAACAGGGCAAACTGTCCCTTTAAATATATATTGCCTGAGTTAATTCACCTGGATCAAGTTTTTTTTTTAACATCAAAGATAAACGGATAAAGATATGAGAAGTATTTTATAAGTAATAATTTATTTCTGGAATTTATCTTCCAAATAAGCGAACAAAGACCTGCAGGAAGCTTTCTTATTATATTTTCATGCTGAGATGGCCTTTATTATAATTGAATGGAAATATCTATTTGGTTGCATGACCTGGTTTAAATCTACTGGTACTTTTTTTTCATTTATTCAAATGATTTACTCCAATCCACATATGAATTTAATCTTAAAGGGACAGTCAACACCAGAATTTTTGTTGTTTAAAAAGATAGAAAATCCCTTTATTACCCATTCCCCAGTTTTGCATAACCAACACAGTTATAATAATACATGTTTTACCTCTGTGATTACCTTGTATCTAAGCCTCTGCAGACTGCCCCCTTACTTCAGCTCTTAAAATTACAGACTTGCATTTTAGCCAGTCAGTGCTCACTCCTCGGTAAATTCACGCATGTGAGCTCAATTTTATCTATATGAAACACATAAACTAACACCCTCTAGTGGTGAAAAATTGTCAAAATATATTTAGTTTAGAGGCGGCCTTTAAGGTCTAAGAAATTAGCATATGAACCTCCTAGGTTTAGCCTTCAACTAAGAATACCAAGACAACAAAGCAAAATTGGTGATAAAAGTAAATAGAAAAGTTGTTTAAAATTGCATGCCCTATTTCAATCATGAAAGGTTTTTTTGGACTTGACTGACCCTTTTAGTAACAAAATCACTTCAAAAGTTGATTTAGAGAGAGGCACTCATCAAGGGTGTCCCCTTTTTCCCTTGATTTTTAATTTACTTTTAGAAATGTAAGCAATTAAACTTTGCTTGCTATTTCTGGGTATTATGTATAGTAAAACAAGAATACAATATGCCATATATGCAGATGATGTGTTACTATGTATACAAGAACCTAGAAAATATGTTACTAAAATTATACATTTGATGCCATTTTGGAACTTTCTCAGGCTATAAAATAAATATGGCAAAGTCTGGTATCTTATAGATGAATAAAAGGTGCATGAAAACTAAACAATTATATTTTTGTCTTGAAATAAAAAACATTATGACTTACCTTGGGATTAATATTTCAAGAAATGCAAATATGTGGTATAAACTTAAAGGGACATGAAACCCATTTTTTTTTCTTTGATGATTCAGATAGAACATACAATTCAACATACAATTCTTTGAATAATTTAAATACCCTTTGTTTTCTTTCCCTAATGTCTCTTGGATTTAGTTCTTCTACTTTTATAACCATGTGATATGTGTTTATGGGCATATTTATTTAACACATTTTTAAATATTATCCATTTACCCTCTGTGTTTTAATTTGGGAATACTTTGTCCCAATTTATGCTATTTAAAGGGTCAGTAAACAACACAAGATGCTACATAATTCTGCACATAAAATAGCCTTTGGTTTAAAAAAATATTTTAAAATACACAATTAGACAGTTAAAAATTTACTTATTTTAACATCTGTTATTCAAACATGTTGCCCAGCTGATACTAGAACACGCCAGAGGTATCATTTTGCTCGGGGGAGATTTCAATGTCCCACTTGACCCAACACAAGATACCTTACTAGGTAAAACCAGCACGTCTCACAGGGTGATAAAGAGCATACACAATCAAATGCAGCAACTTAAACTGCATGATGTATGGAGGGCCAAAAATCCACACAAAAAGGATTATACATTTTATTCGCATCCACACCATGTATACACCAGAATAGATTACATCCTCTCAGACCAGGTAGGGCTAACATTGGTAGAAGACTCCACAATACTGCCGACCACATGGTCAGATCATGCCCCAGTAAAATGCACCATCACATGGCCAGATATCCCGGTAAAACCACCCATATGGAGACTGGACGAGTACATGTTAAACGACAAACTAATTCAGACAGAACTAAACTTAACTTTAAGCCATTATTTCCAAGAAAACGCTAGCGATGAAATAACCACTTCAACACTCTGGGAGGCCCATAAATGCGTAATGAGGGGAGAATTTATAAGACATAAGGCTAGGGAAAACACACACGGCACACGCCACTTCTATTTTATACAACAAACTCAATAACCTCACAAATCAGATACTGGGAAACAGAACTAAAAAAAAACTAAATCCACTGACATATTAAATAACCTGACTAAAAGTAAGACAGTACTTAACAATTACTTGATGAAGGAATATCAAAGGAAAGCAGACATGCTGCGGCAAAAGTACTTTGTTGTTAATGACAAGACAGGTACTTCCTTAGCAAAAACCCTTAAAAGAAGACAGTTAGATACGCATGTATACAGCATGCTAGATGAGGCGGGCCAGACACAAAAAGACAGTAGGCACATTGCAGACATTTTTAGACAGTATTATGGGAAACTATACAATATCAAGGCAAAAAATACACAGGAAGACATAGACAGTTTCCTAGCGGACATACAACTCAATGAACTAAATAGTGATGACTCTGACTCCTTGGACCAGCCGATAACCCCTGAAGAAATAAAATCAGCTATTAAAAACATGCCAAACTGTAAAAGCCCAGGACCTGACGGCCTAAGCATAAAATATTATAAAACATTCATACATCATTTACTGACACCCTTAACCACGCTATTCAATTCTCTGCTTAAGGAAGGGGGCTTCACAGAAAACATGCTAGAAGCCCACATTACAGTCCTCCCCAAACCGGGGAAATCTACAGATAGACCTGAAAATTATAGACCCATATCGCTTCTAAACTCAGATATAAAAATATTTGCCAAAATCTTGGCCACTAGAATAAATACTTACCTTCCGGGATTAGTGCATCCAGATCAGGTGGGATTTGTACCGGGGCGGGAGGCACGAGACAATACCCTTAGAACATTCCAACTAACTTCATATGCACAAATTAACAAAATACAAATGTCCCTTATATCTACAGATGCAGAAAAAGCATTTGATAGGGTAAATTGGCAATTTCTCAAATCAGTTCTATGTAAAATGAAGTTTAGCAATAGATTTATACAATTAATCCTTACTCTGTATAAGAACCCCACCGCTAAAGTAAAAGTAAACGGCATACTCTCTGAGAAATTTATGATCAAGAACGGCACAAGGCAGGGATGCCCACTTTCCCCTATACTCTTTGCACTCACAATAGAAGCATTGGCCCAGAAAATCCGGGAGGACAAACAAGTAACAGGTCTTAACATAGCAAACAAACATTATAAACTGGCATTATATGCAGATGACATTCTGCTCACCTTAACAAATATAGACACTTCGCTGCCTAAGGCACTAGAAATCTTCAAAGAGTATGGAAAAGTGTCGAACTTCCAATTAAATTTATCAAAATCTGAAATATTAAATATAACATGCGACCCGACAACTCTTAATGACACCCTACAAACATGCATACTCAAACATCAAGAAATCAAAATGAAATACTTAGGCATTTACATATCACCAGACCAACAGGAAATCTTCCAGGCAAATTATAAACAACTGGAACAAAATTTAGTAACTGATTTGTCTAATTGGAAAAACAAAACGATATCATGGTTGGGT
Organism: Bombina bombina; assembly: GCF_027579735.1. Lineage (NCBI taxonomy): Eukaryota > Metazoa > Chordata > Amphibia > Anura > Bombinatoridae > Bombina > Bombina bombina. Next base: position 799,675,725 of record NC_069500.1, on the reverse strand, counting down.
AGGATAAACATCATTAAGATGAACGTTTTACCAAGATTCTTATACCTTTTACAGACAACACCCATACCATTGCCACCTAGATACTTACAGAGAATACAAAAAATAATATAAAAATACATCTGGGGGGATATTAGACCAAGAGTCCCTAGAAAATCACTCTACCTGCCGAGAGACAGAGGAGGACTGGGGCTACCAAACATAGAGGCCTACAAGCAAGCAATTGTGTTACGTACTTTGCTTGATTGGTGTCATAATGATAACAACAAACTTTGGGTACAAATATACCGCGCCATCTTAGGTACAGGAAACGCGGGAAACATGGCATGGCTGGCAGACCACAGATGGTAGAAAGATACCCTTTGTTCATAGATTTTTTTACTTCATGGGATAAACTTATGAACACTTCAGAAAAGATTTCAACACACTTCTCACCCTTGACACCAATATGTCAGAACCCTGCATTGCCTTGGAATTGTAGGGACACAGACCTAGACCAAAATCCACACATTAAAAACCGAGTGTTTAGGATTTTGACTGAAGATGGTAAAATGAAAACACTTGAAAACATTAAAGAGACTGAGGTAGGGAACGGTATGAACTGGCTGATGTATTCACAGGTGAATCATTATTTGGCAACACACAAACACAAACATGACCTGCTCAGGCGAAACACTGCATTTGAGACTCTCTGCTTAAGTGAAACACACACGGCACACGCCACTTCTATTTTATACAAAATACTGATACCAGAAGATGCGCAAACCTTGCCCTCTTATGCTAGAGCTTGGGAGAATGAACTACATACAGATATAGACCTGCAGGACTGGTTGGTGGCATTTCAAACCACAAAACAATCCTCAATCTCTGCTAGGGTACAAGAATCAAGCTATACATTTTTATCAAGATGGTATCTGACACCGGTTAGACTAAAACAAATATATAAAACGACTTCAGGGAAATGCTGGAGAGAATGTGGAAATGAAGGCACTTTGACTCATATATGGTGGGATTGCAACAGGTTAGACAGGTTTTGGACAGAAATACTAGAGTATGTTCGTGTGGCAACAGGGAAATCATTGCAGAATAACCCCAAGACCTTATTATATATCTCGCTACCCAACCTGGAGTGTAAGGCGGCGACTGCCCTTAGATTCATGCTGAATGGGGCAAAAATGCTGATCCCCAAGCTTTGGAAAAATAAAGTTGCACCAACAGTTGAGGAGTGGAAACAACAGGTAGACACATTACTTCACTTGGAAAGGTACCACCACATGCAAAATGACACATTGGACACACATGAGATTATGCTGCTGCGGTGGAAAGAGTGCCAAGAATCTTATAGACCAGGAATTTAATAACCGCACACTAGAACTTTACAGAGGTCAGAGCACAAGAGACACTGGGGAGAAACGGTAACAAAGAGATTGATATAATAGTCTTACCCCGGCTGAGTTGTAATATACCAAAGGATTGAAGGTTAGGATAGGAAAATATAGTCATTCATTGAGTGTTGTAATATACATGTCGGTAATGCTGATGATCATTTTGATATTTGTTATAATACCTGCTAAATGAGTGTGGACAGTTCTAAATTGCTTAATGGACACTGTGAGAAATGGACAGTACAGCTGAACTCTCGGCAGTAGTGCTTGGATGTCTTGCTGGGCATAAAAGTTAATGTTAGTAACACAGAAATGATAAAGTATATGTTGATGATAACGTGTAAGATTCATTTTTATAGGAAGGAGGGGAGGGACTGACTCCCTTCTAACCTGAAAAACGTATTGTATATTTGATGATCTTCCAAATAAAGCTTATTTGAAAAAAAAAAAAAAAAAAAAAAATTTACTTATTTTGTATGCGTAGCCACCCTCTTCAGCACAGCAGTTTTTTCAACAACCACATTATGGGCATGCTGTCTAATCACAGCATGCCTGATAGAGTGATTAAACTAAATGTAGTGCACTCCCATGCTAGGTAAAGCAGCCAACAGCATTACCTAGAGCGGGAGCATACCAATATGCACCATGACTGCGGGATAAGACCCAGATCCTTCTAACAATGTATTAATAGGCTCCACAATATGCCCAAACACAAGCCCCCTATAGAAAAGTAGAAGGAGTTATCTAGACACACTTCCTAGTGCGATATAGCTCTTTTTTTAACACAAGCCCCCTAAAGACAGCAAACAAATGGTTCTATTTAAGGGATCTGGATGAAAAACCCGCTCTAATTTCCTAATATTGGAGTCTCCTACAACCAACATCTGTCTTGGGACCAAACTTGTATGTCCCTTTTCAATGACTGGGGGACTATTGTTAGACAGCACAGTCCTCTCTGACAAAGCCACCCCTTAACCGATATTCCCAACATGTTTACTCAATCTAGAAAATCTATTGGGCTGTTCCAGCTCAGTAATTGCCTGTTTCTTCGGATAATTTATACTTCCCCATCTAATTGTGACTCAGCTACTTCCCTGAGTATCCCCCTTTGAATCAACTTCATCCCCACTACTACAACCATGATCAACAAGTTCAGTCATATTAATTTCCCTCTCAAGTGTTTGAATATTATGCAGTATTGAAATTCATTCCTCCAGTACTCTAATACAAGCTTCCAAAGAGACAATATTCTTACATTTTATTAAGACACAATAATGGTAGGGTATACAATTTTTTTGCCTGTGTAGTAATAAATCCTAGCACCAGCCCTGATTCTCACACATATGTACCTATAAAAGTTTAACTTAAAAATATAAAATATTTATATTTCCCCTTGATTACACTAACCCCTGAGTTGCTCTAATTCCCTCACTTAGACAAATAAACTTCCTTTAACAGGGAAACAAATTGCAACAAGCCCTTCTGAGTAAGCTCACTGAGTTATTCTGTTAAATCTATAGTATTTATAGTGTTTATCGGTATGGATATAACAATTGGTAATAAACAAATTATATTTCTAAATTGGGAATTAAGATCACATAGATATGATGTTCTATTGACTAATACAGTATTATATTTTTGGCAATGAAGGTCATTTCAGCTGTACATTTAAAAAAACAGACCTTTGTTAACTAACTTAAAGGGACATGAAACCCAATGTTATTCTTTCATGATTTAGAAAGAGCATGTCATTTTAAACAACTTTCTAATTTACCTCTATTATCTAATGTGCTCATTCTCTTGATATCCTTTGCTGAAAAGCATATCTAGATAGGCCCAGTAGCTGCTGATTGGTGGCTGCACATCAATGCCTCTTATGATTGTCTCACCCATGTGCATTGATATTTCTTCAACAATTCTCTAAAGAATGAAGCAAATTAGATAATAGAAGTAAATTGGAATGTTGTTTGAAATTGTATTCTCTATCTGAATCATGAAAGAAACATTTTGGATTTAGTGTCCCTTTATATGGACAGTATAGTCAAAATTAAACTTTCATGATTCAGATAGGGCATGCAATTTTAAACAACTTTCCAATTTACTTTTATCAGCAAATTTGATTTGTCCTCTTGGTATTATTTGTTAAAAAGCTAAACTTTTTCCTAGCTAGATAGTGCTAGTTCATGTGTGTCATATATATATATATATATATATATATATATATATATATATATATAACATTGTGCTCACTTCAGTTGATTTATTTGTGAGTCAGCAATGATTGGCTAAAATGCAAGTCTGACAAAAGAACTGAGATAAGGGGGCAGTCTGTAGAGACGTAGATACAATGTAATCACAGAGGTAAAACGTTTATTAATATAACTGTGTTGGTTATGCAAAACTGTGGAATGGGTAATAAAGGGCTTATCTATATTTTTAAACAATAAACATTCTGGAGTAGGCTGTCCCTTTAAAGCAACTTCTTGTAAAGCCGCTGGTAATGGAACAATATGATATTACAAGTTAATATAAGGAATAGATACAAGATCTTCCTGAAAAAAATGGGAATTATTAATAAATTCCTTCCCTTTACAGGTTAAGAATCAGATTTTGATTCTGTTTCACCGTTTGGAAACTGCAAGATAGTAGTAGAGGAGAAATGAGGTTTTAAGTTTGCCTTTCTAAGTAAAAGTTGAAGAAAGGACATAGAGGATTCTGAATAACTAAGATTAATATATGATATTGACGAGTTGGGTGCAAGTGAACTCTGTATTGACTTTGTCCATGTTTAATGTAATGGATATTCATTTGCTAGATGTGAAAATTATCTTATCTTTTTGTCTCTAATAAATAAAAAATAAAAACAAATCCAAATGTAAGGGCCACATAAACAAAATCGTCTGATTTTTTTTTAGTCATTCAGATCAAAGATCAATTATCCATAGACACTAAATTAAAACAAATAAACTAAAGAATATAGAATAGACCCTGAGGAAAATAATTTAATAAAACAAAAATGAAGGTGATTTAAAACTGAAATAACTGAAAAGGTCTTATGTGTAACACAAATAGAAACAATACATAAAAATAAAACAAATGTCATACTAGGGGGCATATTTATCAAGCTCTGTATAGAGCTTGATGCCCCTTGTTTCCAAACAGAAATCAAAGAGAACCCCTTGAGAAAGCTGTGACGCGGCGAAACATGTTAGGGACTGGTGGGGAGCGGATGGGGTGCTATTATTTTTAAAATCCTTTAAGCAACTGATAAATTATTTAGCCACTCATCCTAAATCGATGCAATAAATGGCTAATAATTTATATTTATCATAATAAAATGGTAAGGAAATCTATAACACAAATGGCGCAGAAGTGGCCTACCACAGTCTGTTTCAAAGCAGTATGAAATAGTATACAAAATACTCACAAAAAGCAAGCTGGAACTTCCAGGCCGTCTAGCTGACTGATCATAGGTTGTAGGATACAAAGGTTCTCCAAGTGGCAGGATAAAACAGTACTTTAACTTTATCAGATGTCCACAATAAGATAGATCTTTGTGGCAAGGTGTAATTGCATTAAAATCTGTCTCATCAGGCTGTGCCAACTACTAGGAAAAAAAAGTGTGCAAAATCAGCTGCATGATGGAACAGTGTACAGCAAAAATCAATTATTTGGTGTTTTGACTGAATAAGAAAAAGATTGTCTATTTACTTATAAGAATTTCAGCAGGTTGCTAATAATATTACTGTACTTAAAGGGACAGTATACTCCAGAATTGATATTGCTTAGAAAGATAGATAATCCCTTTATTACCCATTCCCCAATTTAGCATAACAAACACTGTTATATTAATACAGCTTTTACCTCTGTGATTATCTTGTTTCTAAGCCTCTGCAGACTGCCCCCTTATCTCAGATCTTTTGACAAACATGCATTGACTCTTAAATAAATCCATGGGAGTGAGCACAATGTTATCTATATGACACACATGAACTAACAGTGTCTAACTGCACTAAGAGGCAATTCAACGGCTTAGAAATTAGCATACAAGCCTACCTAGAATTAGCTGTTCACAAAGAATACCAAGAGCAAGAGAGCAAATTAAATTTGATGATAAAAGTAAATTGGAAAGTTGTTTAAAATTGCATTTCCTGGGTGCACCCGGGGGGAGGAGCGTGTGTGTAAGGTCAGGTGAAACACCTGCTCTATGTTCCCCTGCGAGCTGTTGGCGGAGGACTTTTGCGACGGAAAAATCCAGACCATGGGCGGCTAGCCTAGTTCTCTACTATCACTACCGGAGCTCCATTAGTGCTATACCACCGCACTAAGCTGTTTAACACAGCTCTTGAAAGGACTGGCTGTTTTATTACCCCGCTGCACATCAGCCCTTTGTTCTTTGTCTACTTGCTGCATAGAATCACAATCCCAGGTGTAAAGATCGTCAAAACGGGATCACCTTCTTCCCCCCTCCCACGGGTGCTGTGTGAGGGGGTATATGCTCTACTTCATCGGCTAATGCCTACAACTTTCCCCGCTTGGAAAAAAAACAAAACACTTCTACCTGGCAGTGCTCTGGATAGGAGCCCCATAAAGAAGCGGCTTGTTTCCACCACGCCTGGCGACTTCAGCTTGGTAACCGAAGGGAGTATTGCAACCAGCTGTTGTCCTCTCATGCTTTGAAGGGTGCTCCAGCAGGGTACCCATCTCTTCCTGTGACCTGCTGTTTTCTCCATGGAAGCCGTGGGGTGAGTACGGAGGCACATCATTCTTACATCGTTACTTCCCCCTCCACTTACCTGGTAGTAGTCTCTTTGTCGACTTCTCATCGGAGATTGCCGCCCGGTCCGGTTTGAACTGTTCCCTCCCCCCTCCCACCGGTGCTGCGTGAGGGGGGCTGTCTTGGTGTCCGGCATGCTTGGATTTCAAGGCGGCAGCTGAGTGTCTTCTGGAGAGCTGGAACCTATATGTGCTTGTGGTTTCTTCTCTACGCTTGCTGCATATGGCCCTCTGAACTGATCATCGCCTGGAGCTGCCTTGTTGACTGCTCCCTTCGGCCCGTTGACTGAGGCCGCCACTCCTGTATGGTCTATATCATCTCCCCCTCCCACCGGTGCTGCGAGAGGGGGAATCCTCTGGTACCTGCCTAAGCTGAGCACCGGGGCTGTCACTGTAAGTCTACTCGCAAGCTGAACCTGCTTCATACTAAAGTGGCAGGAGTGATCTCCTTCTCTCTGGCTCCTAAGGCATCGTTTATGAAATAGAAGCTGTCTATTTTGCCTCTGTATTGCGGAGGCTTGGCTTCTTCAAAAAAAAATTTCTTCTGCTGTAATAAGAGACATAGAGGAGCTCTCTCTGTGCTAAGTCACCTAGTTCACCACCTCCTAGGGGCTCCCTTGAAGGTAACCGTCGGTAAGCTGTCACTAAATTTCCATCACTGGACTTAGTATCATTACTGAAATCTGGGCTGTTTTTCCTTTATTTTGATGACCATTACATAATGGGACTTTTTTTTTTTTCTCCTTATTATACATGTCAGCACTATCAACATGAAAATTATTCTACTGAATGTATGCCCTCTATTCTAACGTTATATGTAAAGCATGATTGTTTTTTTTTTATATATATATATCCTTCTAATCTTATTATTTTCTTTCCGCTTTTTCATCTGAGCAATAGAAGGAGAATAAAGAAGGGGGAAATAAAGGGGTGGAAGGGGAAAGGAAAGGGAATGGAAAGGAGCAGAAGAGGGGGAAAGAACAAAAGCAGGAGTGCATTTTTAGAACTTCAGTAGCTCTGGTACTCAGTTCTACCCCTGGTTTTTTAAACAAAATCTCTTTACTTAAAAGTACTATTCCCTGAGGTTCCTGATAATCTTTATTATTGGTCTATCCTTCTCATATTCATCACTTCTTGCAAAGTCAAACTGAAATTAAAGGCCCTAGTTTGGGCTTTCTGCCCCCATAATTTCCTCTGTGCTAGGTTTATATGAAGCAATAGGCAACCTTAGCTCTGCATTATTGAAACCCCCCTCTCTCCTCAATTAAGAAAGATTAAAGGCAAAAAGAGAAAAAGGGACTGAAAGAGGAGAAAAGGAATAGGATTGGATTTTCGAAGTCCTATGCATATTTATAAGACTTTGCTCCTTGTTCCTTGCCTCTATTCTTACCAATTTGATACTATCTATTGCAGCAATTTTTTTTGTAATTTTTTTTACGTTTTGCTTTGTGTTTTATTTTTATGACCCTAGGTATATCTATAAAAGAGTTGTTTAAACTATCTCTTTTCTATTTTTAGTAATATTGTTCTCGCTCACTACGAAGAAATTAGTCTTTATTGATTGAGACAGATTCTGCTGGAGATCTCAAAATAGACGTAGCAGTCGCGACGGCATATATTCGTCTTTTGTCTCCCCTCATCACTGTCTTAGAGGATTCTCGGACTTTACTTCACTGTTTCACCAGTAGATTGCACTTTTTTCTTAACCACTACCGCACATTGATTTCACCTTTTACAACATAGTTGGATAAATTCTCCTGCACTTAGGCACAAGTTCATTGCTAGTGGGAAGCACTCCTCCTTCTATCCCTTCGTCTAAAGGTGCTTTTTCTGTTCCCCCTTTTTTTTTTTTTTTTTCTTCACAAATCACCGCCTCTTCATTTTTTTGTCACAATTCACAAACACATGGATAAATATTTTCACAATCTTCCCAAAACTTCACCTTCAGTCATGACGGGTAGACAAAGAGATAAGAGGAATAAAGCCACTCCGGAGACTTCAACAGATATACAATCAGCCACCTCTAATTTTCTACCAGGGACTGAGACATTAGATATTCAGTCACTAGTCTCTAGCATCTCAGAAGCCTTGGCTCCCAAATTTGACATACTTAAGAGCGAGATTAAACAAGATATTGCATCCCTATATAATGAAGTAAAACTATTTGCTCGTAGACTTATTGAGGCGGAACAAAGAATCTCAGATCTTGAAGATCTTACTGTGGGTTATAATTCTAATCTTGAATACGCAAACACTACACTTCTGAAAATACAGGGCAAACTAGAAGACTTAGAAGATCACTCAAGAAGAAATAACCTTAGAGTTATTGGGGTTCCAGAAGAGAAGCAGTATGAGGATTTAGATACATTTTTCACAGTTACGCTTCCCCAGCTCCTGCAGATCCCGGAGTCCCAACCTCAGATAGTCTTAAAAAGGGCTCACGGGTTAGGTGCATTTATTCCGAAAAAAATCAACATAAGACCTAGGCCAATTATAGCTAAGGTTTTAAATTTCCAACATAAAGTCATGGTGCTACAAGCCTATCGCAAACATCAGCCCATGTACCTAGGGGACACAAAAATCCTTTTGTTCCAGGATTACTCTGCAGAGACAGCAGCAAAGAGAAGGGAGCTTGCTCCAGCCTGTACAAAATGTGTAAATCAGGGTCTCCGGGCAACCTTGCTGTACCCAGCAAAGCTGAAACTGCATATAAAAAGTCACACACATTTCTTTGAATCCGCCCAAGAGGCAGAAAAATTCTATCTTGAGATGTATCCCTCAGGTTAAAATTGAACTCAAATATAACTATTTGCATATATATATTTTTTCATTTTTTCCTCCTCTTGCTTCTAGTTGATAGATACGGCAGGCAGGGGGTTTTGATCTGACCTCCTAGAATATCGGAGGTCTTACATCTCCCATCAAACGAAAATTAATATTATCCCATCTTAGGAAAACTAATACTGATATTGCTTTCCTACATGAAACTCATTTAAAATCAGATGAAGTTCTCAAGCTTAAATCCTCCTGGGTTAAGGAGGTTTTATTTTCTTCTAGTTCTAAGAGGAAAAGCGGTGTAGCGATCCTCCTGGGAAAAAAATTATCCTATGAAGTGCTGCATGTTGATATAGATCAGAAGGGGAGATATGTATTGGTAAAAATTAAGATAGCCAAAATATTGTATACTTTGTGTAATATTTTTGCTCCTAATGTCTTTAATCTTGCCTTTTGGGAAACACTACAAAATAAAATGATATCCTTCGCCGAAGGTTATCTGATACTAGGAGGGGACTTCAACATGGCTCCGCAATATCCTCTGGATAGGATGAGACAGAATTCTCTACTCATGAAAACAAAAAGGGATAACTTAGAATCAAAACTATGTATTAGGTTTTTTCACAATTTGAGGCTTTGTGACATCTGGAGATAACAAAACCCAGATATGAGAGATTTTACATGCCTCTCCAAGGCTCACAAATCATTGTCAAGAATAGACCTACTTTTGCTAGATGAAAGACTATGTAAATCTAACGTTATACCCGGGATCTCACCAATTAGCATATCTGATCATGTTCCGATTTATCTCAAATTTCAGCCAAACCATCTGGCTAATCGGAACGCTCGCTTTTCCTTCCCTTCGTACCTAGCTTCTGATATCAAGATTAAAAAATGGCTCACTGTCAAATATCACGATTTCACCCTATTCAATCAGCAACATATCTCGCACCTGGCGCTGTTCTGGGAAACAGCAAAAGCTGTTCTTAGGGGGGAAATCTTAGCATATAGCATCACCAGATCTAAAAAACTTAAAACAAGGGAGAGGGAACTATTGAAAGCAGTCACAAATGCCTATAAACGATATTTATATAAAAAAAAATCCCAGAGAACTGGACTAGATATATCTCTGTGCTAGGGGAAAGAGATTATTTTTATTATATAGGGCTACTCAGAGGGATCTCAGATTTCAAGCTAAGCTGTATCACTACGGAAATAAATCAGGCAAGCTTTTAGCAAAACTGGTTAAACAAGATAAAACTCCCTCTATGATAGACTCCATATGTTTTGAATATAAGCATCTTAAATCCCCAGAAGAACTGCTGAAAGTCTTCTCTGATTATTATAAGACTTTATACTCTTCTAAGGTTTCAGACAATCTTGAACAGGAAAACTTTTGGCATTATATATATATAAAAGGCACTGAGCCCACGACTAATTTTGCTGCTTTACACACTGTATTAATATTAAAGCAGGGCAAAGACACAGTTAGGAAAGAGTCCTATAGACCTATTGCACTTCTTAATATGTACTACAAACTGCTCACTGCTATACTAGCGCAAAGGTGCCAACCTCTTCTTTCTTCTATAATCCACAAAGATCAAGCTGGGTTTCTGCTGAATCGCAATTCCTCAGCTAAAATAAGGGAAGTTTTCCTCACTATAGATTACTCCAAAACAATGGAGGCTGCGGGGCGTTTGGGGGGAGAGGGCACCTATGATATGGCAATTATTTACATAGATGCTGAAAAAGCCTTTGACTCGTGCACCATGACCATCTTTTATTCACCCTATACCAATTTGGTCTCAGAGGTAATTTTCTTCAGTTTGTTAATAATCTTTATAAAAATGCCTCTATGAGAATGTTAGTGAATGGCTCCATATCTCACGACATACTATTGGAGAGGGGAACTAGACAGGGGTGCCCTCTCTCCCCGCTCCTCTTTGACCTCTCTATTGAACCCTTGGCTATTTTAATCAGACAGCAACTTGAAGGAATCAAAGTTGAGAGGAAGGAACTTAAAACAGCACTCTTTTGCCGACGACATTTTAATTTATATGTCGAATACGTCTATAAATATTCCAAAGCTTCTCCTAATAATCAAACAGTTTGGATCCTTTTCTGGCTATCGGGTTAATACTACAATGTCGGAATTTCTGTGGATTAAACAGACCAAAGACTCTCCTTCAGCTATACCTTTTAGTATAGTTCAGGATTCATTTAAGTACTTAGGTATCAGAATATCTTCTAATTCCGACAATTGGTATACTTTGAATATCTTGCCAGCCCTTAACAAAATAAAATAAACTTTTAAAAACTGGCAGAATCTCCCTCTATCTCTCTCTGGGCGTATAGCTATTTATAAAATGATCCTTCTTCCTAAAATCCTTTATATTCTCCTGAACACCCAGTTGATTCTTAAGACGAAGGATATTAATCTTTTCAATTCAGCACTACGATCCTTGATTTGGCAAAACAAAAAATCCAGAATATCACTCTCTAAATTATTTTTACCTACAAAGTTTGGAGGGCTTGCCCTTCCGGATCTTCACTCCTATAATCAAGTTTTTCTTGCACAAATTGTCACAGATTGGATATGTCTTAGGGACTATGTAACAAATAACGAGTTGGAAAACAATATAACCTACCCTTTTTCTACGGTTGCTTTAATACACTGCAACAATACTGCAATCCCCTCTGAAATAAAAAAAAATAAGATCTATCTACAATCCAATTCAGATGTGGAAGAACATATGTAACTCTTTGTTTATCGAATCTAGAGCCACAAAATACATCCCTCTATGTGGTAATCCCCAATTTCAAGCAGGGCTACACTCATTACTTTTTCTTAAATGGAAGTCTTTAGGAAGAATTTCTTTTCTCGCATAAAAACTTCTTTGCTTATCTTCAAGCAAGACATTTTGTATTTAAACTTGTCACTGATCATGGCTGGAACTAGACCTTGGGGGCTGTTGAGGATTGGCTTCTTCTAACTAAAAATGGCCAAATGTCAGTATCTTATATCTATCAAACTCTGACCTCGGCTAAGGGGCCAGATAACCTGGCACAAATCCATGCTAAATGGACAACAATGACAATGCAAAACTCTCTCGATCCTAGATTACCCTCTTTTTCACTACAAGAGGTTTTTTGTGTGACCCTCTCTGCCTCGTGGAGGGAGTCACATGTCAAACTACTCCATATGGCCTATTTTACTCTAGATAAAGGGTCTAAATGTCGGAGTACCAACTTCAGTGTATGCCCGAAATGCTCATTTCCATCAGCTAACCTACTCCACCTGCTTTGGAATTGTCCAAAAATCAGAAATTTTTGGTCCAAGTTACAATACTGGTTTACCAATTCACTAGCTGCCCCTCCTCTTATCTTATCAGCGAAGAATGTAGTTTTTATTTGTTCTGAAATTGGAAAGCATCAGTACAAATATAAAACTATTAACCTCGTGATTTTAGCTGCTAGATATCTAATATTCAAAAAATGGAAAACAAAAGCAATCCTTAGCATCCTAGAAGTAAAGAACTGTCTGAAGAAACAATGTATTATCGAACAATTTGATACTAATTTATATAGTGATCATGATATAAGGGTTTTTTTTTCCAAATGGTCACCATTTATCAAAGCTCTTCCCCCTAGAGAGGTTTAACATCTCATATATACTTTTAGAAACACAGAACTGGTATTGCTGGGTGTATGGTAATCTGCCGAATCCTAATCTCTCTAAAAAAAAAAAATAAATTCTTTCTTTGTGTTTTGTTTTGTTTTCGGTGTTGTTTTGTTTGGATCGTTTTATTTAAAAGAAAAATACCCCAACAGCCTATTCTGGTTTTTTTTATATATATATATATATATATATATATAGGGCCTTCCTCCCTCCTATATGAGAGTCAAATTAGGATTTGTTTGACTCACATTGTAATTGTACTATGGTCTAAGAAGGGCCAGGTTGATCTATACTGTTTTTGTACACCACTGCGATTATGTGTTGATTTATCTGTTTTGATTTATTTAAAACATCCTGTGATGTCCAATGAAAATGTAAAATGTGAGCTGTCTTATCTGTTCACACTGTTGGATTATAAATAAAGAGTAATAATAAAAAAAAAAAATTGCATTTCATGAAAGTTTAATTTTGATTAGACTGTCCCTTTAACATTATAGATTTATAAAGTTGCAGTTGGCAATTATAATAAGAAATATTGTCAGAGGTAATTTTTAGTAAAGTGGGTGCATTGTTTAATATTCTTTGGTTCTTCTATAGGGTGCTGCTATAGCACTAAAAAGAGTTAAATTATTAATAGCCGAATGTAGTGAATTTAAAGGGAAAGTTAACACCAAAATTGCTATTGTTTAAAAAGATAGATAATGCCTTTACTACCCATTCCCCAGGTTTGCACAACCAACATTGTTATATTAATATACTAAACATATAACATTTAAACCTCTTAATTCCTGCCTGTTTCTAAGCCACTACAGACAGCCTCTTATCACATGCTTTAATTTTTTTTAAGAATTTTATTGAGATAATCAAAAAGTACAAGAGTCGAAAACAAATAAAGAAAGGATGGGGACACGCAGGTCCCACTACATAAGAAGATAACATAGGGACACACAGGTCACGAATAAATGTTGTCACATAGATATAACTAACAGATAGTCAATTTTCCTTATGTGTATAGGTCAAAAAGTGCAAAGAAAACTATGACAAATAAGGACCTATTTATGCAGATACATTCAGTTTTAAAGGGAGGGGAAGGGGATAGGAGAATTGGGGGGTTTGGGGGGATATATGCGAGTAGGCATGGTTAGTTAAATCTAGCTAGACTCGTGGGTCGGGTCGTTCGTTATAACACTTGGCAACCACAGGATATTATATTTGTCCTTCCAGTCAGTCCAGATAAGATAGGTCAGAGTTGTTAAGCGAGTGGAATATGTCTTTCCATGGAGTATAAGTAGGCCATGGTATTTAAGATCTCAGGCCATTGTGGAGGGGGGGTCTTTTTTCCATGCTCTAGCTGTACAGGATTTGATTGCTGAGAAAAGGAATATGCAAAGGGGGCTGTGGTGTACCTATGTGCAAAAAAGCTAGGGCAGAGGTTTTCTGGACATGGATCCCCATTTTAGATAGGGTGAGAAAGCTTGCGTTGCAAATGGATTTGACTTTGGGGCATTCCCACCAGATATGGAGCAGGTCACCTGGTTGTCCGCAATTACGCCAGCACAGGGGGGAAGAGCCCAGGTACATTTTGGCTAACCTTGTGGGGACATAATACCAATGTGAGATAAGTTTATAATATGGCCTCTATGTATCAAGCCATCTACTTACCTGCATTTGCCGGCCCAATACGCTCGCCTAAGCTCGCCTACCATCGCCGCCGCGGACCTGAATACGTTTGCCAAAGTTATCAAGAAAGCTGTCAAGAAGCTGCGCACCTAGTACGGTGCGATGAGCAGCGGACTGTTGTTAACTGACAGCCATCGATCTCGCTGCTCATCGGCTTCTTCGAAGCTTTCTTGCTAGCCTGTCACTAAACACCCACACTAAATTATACTGTTTTACCCCCTAAACCGCCGCTCACGGAGCCCCCTGCGCCTAAATAAAGTTATTACCCCCTAAACCGTCACTCCTGGACCCCGCCGCAACTATAATAAATATATTAACCCCTAAACCGCCGCTCCCGGACCCCGCCGCCACCTACATTATATGTATTACCCCCTAAACCGCCGCTCCCGGAGCCCCCTGCACCTAAATAAAGTTATTACCCCCTAAACCGCCGCTCCTGGACCCCGCCGCAACTATAATAATTATATTAACCCCTAATCTGCCGCCCCCTATACCGCCGCCACCTATATTAAAGTTATTAACCCCTATCCTGCTGATCCCGGACCCCGCCGCAACTAAATTAAATGTTTAAACCCTAAACCGCCGCTCCCGGACCCCGCCGCAACTAAATTAAATGTTTAACCCCTAAACCGCCGCTCCCGGACCCCGCCGCAACTAAATAAAATGTTTAACCCCTAAACCGCCGCTCCCGGACCCTGCCGCAACTAAATTAAATGTTTAACCCCTAAACCGCCGCTCCCGGACCCCGCCGCCACCTATATTAAACTTATTAACCCCTAAACCTAAGTCTAACACTAACACCCCCCTAACTTAAATATTATTTACATAAATCTAAATACATATTACAATTATTAACTAAATTATTCCTATTTAAAACTAAATACTTACCTGTAAAATAAACCCTAAAATAGCTACAATATAACTAATAATTATATTGTAGCTATTTTAGGATTTATTTTTATTTTACAGGCAACTTTGTATTTATTTTAACTAGGTACAATAGCTATTAAATAGTTATTAACTATTTAATAGCTACCTAGTTAAAATAAATACAAAATTACCTGTAAAATAAATACTAACCTAAGTTTCAAATACACCTAACACTACACTATCATTAAATTATTTTAAAAAATTAACTACAATTACCTAAAATTAAATACAATAAAATAAAATAAACTATAGTACAAAAACAAACAAACACTAAATTACAGAAATTAAAAACAAATTACAAGAACTTTAAACTAATTACACCTAATCTAAGCCTCCCATTGATTTCTATGGGATCCGCCGCCTCCAGGGCGGCGGATTGAAAACCAGGTATGCTGGGCCGGAATAGTGCCAAGCGTATCTGCTAGTTATTTGATAACTACCAAAAGTAGTCAGATTGTGCCAAACTTGCGTTCGGAACATCTGTAGTGACGTAAGAATCGATCTGTGTCGGACGGAGACCGGCGGATCGTAGCTTACGTCACTATATTCTACTTTTGCCGGTCTCTAGCCTTTGATAACTAAGGCGAATCAGCATCGCCACAAATACGCTGCGGAATTCCAGCGTATTTGCGGTTGGCGGCTTGATAACTAGAGGCCTATGTCTCATATATCGTGATGCAGTGCAGTGTTTTCTTGGTAAGTGTGAGTGTGCGCTGCCAGGTACTGGGAGGGATGGTGATATTCAATTGGAATTCCCTTTTTGCCAGGTGGACTCCTAAGGGGTAAGGGGACGAGATGACATGGGGGTAAAACCCCAGCTAGTGAGGAAACTTTTAGTCCTAAGGAATTCAAAATGAAGATAGGTGGGGATGCTGGTGTAGTTTTTGACTTGATCTAGAGTGATGAATCTATCTGATGAGGTCAGGGACCAGAAGTCAGAGACCTGTTTTATACCTAATTGGGCCCATTTATTAGGATGAGTTTCTGGAAGGCCTGATCACATGGTTTTTTTTTTTATTTGCTTTTCACAACAGGAGACTGCTAGTTCATGTGGGCAATATAGATAACATTGTGCTCACGCCCGTGGAGTTATTTATGAGAAATTGGCTAAATAGCAAGTCAATAGATAATACATAGCCATGGTATCAGAGGGCTGTCAAAATAGGCTTAGAAACAAGGTAATCACAGAGGTAAAAATGATATTAATATGACCATGTTTGCTGTGCAAAACTGGGGAATGGGTAATACAGGGAGTGCAGAATTATTAGGCAAATGAGTATTTTGACCACATCATCCTCTTTATGCATGTTGTCTTACTCCAATCTGTATAGGCTCGAAAGCCTACTACCAATTAAGCATATTAGGTGATGTTTATCTCTGTAATGAGAAGGGGTGTGGTCTAATGACATCAACACCCTATATCAGGTGTGCATAATTC
Organism: Bombina bombina; assembly: GCF_027579735.1. NCBI lineage: Eukaryota > Metazoa > Chordata > Amphibia > Anura > Bombinatoridae > Bombina > Bombina bombina. Next base: position 799,659,065 of record NC_069500.1, on the reverse strand, counting down.
TTAGGCAACTTCCTTTCCTTTGGCAAAATGGGTCAAAAGAAGGACTTGACAGGCTCAGAAAAGTCAAAAATAGTGAGATATCTTGCAGAGGGATGCAGCACTCTTAAAATTGCAAAGCTTCTGAAGCGTGATCATCGAACAATCAAGCGTTTCATTCAAAATAGTCAACAGGGTCGCAAGAAGCGTGTGGAAAAACCAAGGCGCTAAATAACTGCCCATGAACTGAGAAAAGTCAAGCGTGCAGCTGCCAAGATGCCACTTGCCACCAGTTTGGCCATATTTCAGAGCTGCAACATCACTGGAGAGCCCAAAAGCACAAGGTGTGCAATACTCAGAGACATGGCCAAGGTAAGAAAGGCTGAAAGACGACCACCACTGAACAAGACACACAAGCTGAAACGTCAAGACTGGGCCAAGAAATATCTTAAGACTGATTTTTCTAAGGTTTTATGGACTGATGAAATGAGAGTGAGTCTTGATGGGCCAGATGGATGGGCCTATGGCTGGATTGGTAAAGGGCAGAGAGCTCCAGTCCGACTCAGACGCCAGCAAGGTGGAGGTGGAGTACTGGTTTGGGCTGGTATCATCAAAGATGAGCTTGTGAGGCCTTTTCGGGTTGAGGATGGAGTCAAGCTCAACTCCCAGTCCTACTGCCAGTTTCTGGAAGACACCTTCTTCAAGCAGTGGTACAGGAAGAAGTCTGCATCTTTCAAGAAAAACATGATTTTCATGCAGGACAATGCTCCATCACACGCGTCCAAGTACTCCACAGCGTGGCTGGCAAGAAAGGGTATAAAAGAAGAAAATCTAATGAAATGGCCTCCTTATTCACCTGATCTGAACCCCATTGAGAACATGTGGTCCATCATCAAATGTGAGATTTACAAGGAGGGAAAACAGTACACCTCTCTGAACAGTGTCTGGGAGGCTGTGGTTGCTGCTGCACGCAATGTTGATGGTGAACAGATCAAAACACTGACAGAATCCATGGATGGCAGGCTTTTGAGTGTCCTTGCAGAGAAAGGTGGCTATATTGGTCACTGATTTGTTTTTGTTTTGTTTTTGAATGTCAGAAATGTATATTTGTGAATGTTGAGATGTTATATTGGTTTCACTGGTAAAAATAAATAATTGAAATGGGTATATATTTGTTTTTTTTTAAGTTGCCTAATAATTATGCACAGTAATAGTCACCTGCACACACAGATATCCCCCTAAAATAGCTAAATCTAAAAACAAACTAAAAACTACTTCCAAAAATATTTAGCTTTGATATTAATGAGTTTTTTGGGTTCATTGAGAACATGGTTGTTGTTCAATAATAAAATTAATCCTCAAAAATACAACTTGCCTAATAATTCTGCACTCCCTGTAAATGGATTATCTATCTTTTTTAAACAATAAACATTTTAGATGAGACTGTCCCTTTATTTATGTGACTTGAAACAATAACTAATGTAATTCTGTGAATATAAAGGCATTTTGATACATTTGTATCATAAGGTTTCTGGGCTCAACATTTAAAGTGGTAGATTTAGCCATTGCAAGTTTACTAATTTCAAAAACAATGGTCTTAATATGTTAAGTCCATAAAGATCACATTAGCAGCACAATATTTTATATGTAGAATAAGTTTGGTATATATACCTAAAGGGATATTTTCTCATAACAATATACAACCAAAGTGTTTAGATATACTATCACTCGATAGATACATAGATAGATAGATAGATAGATAGATAGATAGATAGATAGATAGATAGATAGATAGATAGATAGATAGATAGCTGAATATGTCACACTTATTCAGTTGTATATATTATATTGTTTAATTTATTGATGCTACAAGGTTATTTAATAATATTGGATGTATCCAAAAACAATTACACGTTTGTTTATTTGTGAACCCTAACATAGAAGGAAGGCCTGGGTGTATATCCCCAAAATTCACCATGAATAGTGATGATGGATAATAATATATAACTATCCACCTTAACTAATGATTTTCTTGGATAGCAAAACTATTAAACATATAAGAGGCTATTCCAGTGGTGGAATTTCAAAATTTTAGAAACAGATTATTTCTCTATAATGGGCTATTTAATAGTATATGTGGTAATATTATTATTATTATCATTTATTTGTAAAGCGCTGCCATATTCCGTAGCGCTGGGTACAATGATAGGGGTATACAATGACAAAGATGTGTGATAAAATACAAAACATAACAAAACTAAACACATCTAGTACAGGAGGAAGAGGGCCCTGCTCCGGAGAGCTCACAGTCTATAGGTAATATAGTGTTGCTTGAAAGGTTGGCTTTAATGTGCTTTTCCCATTTTTAAGTAAATAAGTTCAATAAATGTTATGTTTTAGACAAATAATGAAACACCTCACGACTTAGTTAAACATACTTTATTAAAGTGATGGTAAACCGAAGTGTATAACAAACGCTAGGCTATACCATTACTGAAAATAAACATAAGTTTCTCTCATTATTTTGTAAAAAACAGTGTTACACTCACTCTATCTGTTAGGAAAGTAGATCGCTAACACAGTGCTTCCAGCCACCCATGGCACATCACTTTCTTCAATGAGGTGGGGATTCCACCTCTAGACCAATAGTCGTGCGTGTCAGCTGGCATCCTAGCACAGCTAGAGGTCTAAACTTCACCTCATTGGCGAAGAGCCCTGTGCCGTGGGTGTCCAGAGGCGCTCTGTTAGAGATATGCTTTACTAACAGCTAGGGTGAGTGTAACACAAAACTATTAGAGAAACTAATGTTTATTTTGAGTTCTACACACATGTATCCTGTGTAGTGGACTTAGTAAATTATGCACTTGATACATACATAGCACCTAGGACCCAATGATAAATATATCATTATTAGTCACTTACTATTGGGACATATCACTCCTGATAACTATTTAAGTAATGTCATTGAAATATCTTTGACTGGGCACAATGATATGTGGGGGGACACAATGCCCCCCCCCAAAAAAAAAGCTCCCACTCTTGATCCAGCTATATATGTATGTATGCATGTATGTATTAAATATATAACAAACATATTGGTGGTGCTGCACAGTCTTAATGCAAAAGGCGTCAAATGGACAGTCAAACACGAGCAGTATTTCCATATGCCAGGTGATACTTCAAGGAGATGTATAATGCACTCTGCAGCATGCAGCATAAATCATGTGTCATCCATTAATGTCGACTAGGGACATCGTAAATCACAAGCTTATTAACCCTCCACTAGCTCTGACATTAGTGAAATCGAAAGAACATACCAATCGCCTAACCGGGGGCTTGAAGCAGGAATCAGCGTGAGTGTAAAGCAGAGTCAGGTCCCAGATAGTGTCAAATACAGTGTCCTCCATCCAACTCTTCACTCACCTGGTATTAGAACAAACTTAGGCTCCTGGTTGCGGTCTGTAGATGTGCAGCTTGGCCGTGATGTCAGTGTGAGAGACAGATTCCCTTACACAGCAAACTCCGGACGATTGCACGCTGCGTACCATCATGTGACCTTGCTTCCTCCAATCAGGCCCGGAACCGGCTCTTTGTCCAAAGGCGTCAGCAGCTTAAAAAAATATATATATATATACAGAAGTGAGGATGGTACGGTCTTTAAGGCCGAAACCGATCAGACTTTGTTCTGCCATGGAAGTAATCTACATGTTTCTTGCTCTTGTGAGCTGCTGGTGCAACACCGCCTCCTGCAGATTCATGGCCAATCGGCCGCCAGCAGAGGGGTGTCAATCAACCTGATCGTACTCAATCGTGTTGAATTGCGGCGATGTCTGTCCAACCCCTCAGAGCAGGCAGACAGGTTATGGAGCTGTGGTCTTTAGACCGCTGCTTCATAACTGGTGTTTCTGGCGAGCCTGCAGGGTCGCCAGAAACACGGGCCCTCTAGCTCCATCCGGAGCTTGATAAATGGGCCCCCATGACTACTAGTAACATACAAATCAACCATTTTACCTCTTCAGTGGCTGCAACACACATAAACATTAGTGATTTGACCTCCTGGCCTGTCACTTCTGCTCCATATTTGTAATGCATTGAGACATAAACGATCTTTTAAAACCCAATTTAGCTCTCTATTACTGACAGGAATAAAATGTTAAATCATAACCCTAAAATACACTGCTTCCTCCTCTGGCCTTGTCTGCTAGTTCTCTTTACCCTTCCCATTTCACTCTGACCAAGACCTACATCTCTCCTTTCTTATTTCTTACTCATACTGCCATCTACAGGATTTTCTTTGAACTGCACCCTTAGCTTTGCTCTGTAAGACATGCTTTTTAATCATTCCCTAAAACACTTATTTTCACAAATGCCTGTACTAACATATTTCTCTGTTTTTAGGGTTTTTTTTGAGTTGCATTTTTTTTAACCTCAGATCCTTCACCTATAACTGTTTGTAGAATAAGAACAGACTTTGCTGATCATTAGTGCACTCTGGACAGTAGATATGTGTCACACTATATCATAATGTGACTTGACAGCTCTGTGCTAAAAGATAAACAGATTTTAAAAAATGTATCTCTAAATTCCTTGATAATTACAAAATGCCAAACAAAATCACAAACACAGATAAATCTTAACAGACCTTTTCAATGTTTTGTACAGAGAAAATGTACTCAGGCAAGCAACTGAAAATTGTGCATTGTATTCAAAGCAGCTGCAGGAACATCCTTTCAAATGGGCTGGACTTTCTCTCCCACCACCCACTGAGAGGTTATTTCTGTTGTTGTCTCATGTTTAAACAGCTTTTCTACAGCCATTAAATATTACTCATGTTTTAAATATAGGTGGTGGTTTTTTTTTCAATAGGAAAAGTCAAATGACAAAATATAGGTTAGTTAATAAATTAATAATTAATAATAATAATAATAATACATTAATAATTAGCAATAGTATACTGTCCCTTAAAATGTAAAGCCCTGTTCCTCCATTTGTTTCTATGCATTAAAAGAAAAAGGGATATGAAACCCAAAAATATTCTTTTGTGATTCAGACAGAGCATATCATTTATTTATTTTTTTTAACCAAATTTACTTCATTCCTTTGGTATTCTTTGTTGACGAGATACCTAGGTAGGTGTCTAGAGCACTGCATGGCAGGAAATAGTGCTGCCATCTAGTGCTTTTGCAAATGGATAACATTCTTGCAAAACTGTTGCCATATAGTGCTCCACACATTTGCACGCTCCAGAGCTTAAGTTCCTGCATTTCAACAAAAGATACCAAGAGAACAAAGAACATTGATGATATAAGTAAATTAGAAAGTTGTTTAAAATTGTATGCCTTATCTGAATCATGAAAGAAAAATGTTGGTTTTCATGACCCTTTAAAGGGAAAATTGTGGATAAATAAATAAATGTTAGACTTTATATATGATCTAAACATGTATTACATTTTCTAAACATGTATTACATTTTCTGCAAATTTGTGGTGTATATTAAGCTGTGGTTATTTTTATGGCATCTGAAAATTTCAAAGAGTAGTTGAATGAAATGCCCCAGTGTAGCCCCAGAAATATTTTCTTATATCAAAAGGACATTGTACTGTAAAATTGTTTTCCCTTTAATGTGTTCCCAACAACTTGTTATAGTATTATAAAATGCATGGGGACTATACTTTAGGCTTGTTTTTGTATATTAAATAGCTGATGTTTACTGATTGAATGCTCATTATATTGTTTTCAAGAACATTCCCATATAAATGGACTGAGCATGCAGAAATAGCAGATCTCCTAATCATATTTATCTCTCTATACATTGAGGCCTCCTTATCTTATCTCTATATATACACAATGGCCAATAGTTAGAGCAATTAAAAAAGAAAATGGTATTATCCCTCTTTCATTTCCCATTGGGAACTTGCTGCCTCTTGTTTACATAGCTTTTTTATAGAGAATACTAAAGTATTAATATTTCTGTATTGGTTGTCGTTTCAACTGGCAACATCAGCTTTTTAAACAACAAACTAAAGGTAAAGGTTCTATTTATAACCATTTCATACATTTCATCATGTAAAACAGAATATTTTGAACACATTAAAGCGGAGGAAAATTTACATAATAATGTCCCTTTAAATATGTAATAAGATAGTGAAAAAATGCCCTTTAGTAAATACAAGGGGGTATATTTATTAATGTGCGAGTGGACATGATACGATCGGCATGATAGCTGTCGGCATTTATCATTGCACAAACAGTTCTTGTGAACTGCTGGTGCAATGCCGCCCCCTGCAGATTCGCGGCCAATCGACCACTAGCAGGGGGTGTCAATAAACCCGATCATATTTGATCGGGTTAATTTCTGTCCGCAGCCTCAGAGCAG